>NW_028142336.1:0-86001 GCF_055691185.1 Crinia signifera
CATAGCTCCCGGACTCGGTGTGTGTGTGTGTGTGTTACAGTGGGAACCGAGTTTGCCTGAGCAGGAATTACGTGTTCACCCTTAATTAAATGCATCGAAACGGAACCGAGTCACAGAAGTAACTGGGTACAATAGAGCTACGTTAACATACTGCACCCTTCATTTAGAAAGACAGTGATCCATTGGCAACGGTGCTCATCGAAAATTCGAATGTGATGTTTAAAGGCACCAACTGTTACAATTTAACAGTACTTTGCAACGTTTCCATCCAACAGAATGCTTTCGATTTTCGGCAGCTGCACACGGGGAACATTGCTGCCCTATGGGTCGCATGTATCTTTTCTTTTTCTATTTATTTATTTAACCAGTGACATATGCAATGTAACGAACCGGTCCTATATTTGAAACTGGATTCAGATCCTAGAAAGATAACTACAGAATGCAGCTTTGCAAGTGGTAAGTAAAGGCACTTTTTTTTTTTCTGAACCAGTAGGGTTAACAATAGCTAGAGGGTACGTCACAAGTCAGTTATGTCTGTCGGTGTGCACTTATCCCGTGAGCCTGGACACAGCAAAAACCATCATAGTTACAGCTCGATTAGAGAGAAGGTGGGTGGCTCTGAAAAGAGCCTTTGTGTTGGTGTGGGTGGGAGAAGGGGAGATTACTTGGCGCTGGTGTACTTGGTGACGGCCTTGGTGCCCTCGGACACGGCGTGCTTGGCCAGCTCTCCAGGCAGCAGCAGACGTACGGCGGTCTGGATCTCCCTGGAGGTGATGGTGGAGCGCTTGTTGTAGTGAGCCAGGCGGGAAGCTTCCCCAGCAATGCGCTCAAAGATATCGTTGACAAAGGAGTTCATGATGCCCATAGCCTTGGAGGAGATGCCGGTATCAGGGTGCACCTGCTTCAGCACCTTGTACACGTAAATGGCGTAACTCTCCTTCCTGGTCTTTCTACGCTTCTTCCCATCCTTCTTCTGGGTCTTGGTCACCGCTTTCTTAGAGCCCTTCTTGGGCGCCGGCGCAGACTTTGCTGGATCAGGCATTGTAGCTTATCAACAAATAACCGCTTCAAATTCGAGAAGAAATGACTGTGTGCAAAAGTGCCGTACGTCGGCTATAGCTGCTCTATTTATAGGGATCTTATGCAAACGAGGCATCGCTGCTGTAAGCTACTCTATTGGGTAGAATTGTCGTGTGACGAAAAGCAGCATCGTTGACTCCACCCTTCAGATACGGATTGGTCTGTGGATAAACTTGAGCTGCATTGGTTAATTTGTAAGCAGGCCAATCACAGAGCAGACAGCATCGGGTAACTGAGTATATAAGAGGAGGGCGGTATTTTACACTTACACTTTTGCAGGTTTCCATCTGTATTTGTAAAGCTTTTTTGCTCCGTTAGCTATTATGTCTGGAAGAGGTAAACAAGGCGGCAAAACCCGGGCTAAGGCCAAGACTCGTTCATCCAGGGCTGGTCTCCAGTTCCCAGTTGGTCGCGTGCATCGTCTGTTAAGGAAGGGAAACTATGCGGAACGAGTGGGTGCCGGTGCCCCGGTCTACCTGGCCGCGGTGCTGGAATATCTGACGGCTGAGATTCTGGAGCTTGCCGGAAACGCTGCCCGCGACAACAAGAAGACCCGCATCATCCCCCGCCACCTGCAGCTGGCTGTACGCAACGACGAAGAGCTCAACAAGCTGCTCGGTGGGGTGACCATCGCCCAGGGAGGTGTTCTGCCTAACATCCAGGCAGTGCTGCTGCCCAAGAAGACCGAGAGCCACAAGCCAGCTAAGAGCAAGTAATTCAACGGCAAAAAAATATTTTACCTAAAACACAAAGGCTCTTTTCAGAGCCACCCACCCCGACCTTAAAGAGCTGATTCATGTTTAAAATGTATACATGGAAGTTATTCGCCCGAATTAGCGGGACAGGTGTAAGTGCCACTGTGGCCTTTCTACGCTTAACAACAGGGACGTAAATTGAGTTTAACGTATGTAGTGAAATTGCATTACCGTCCCGCGTAACATGCCCCGCTTATCTGAAGGGAGACTTGTGCCTAGCCCTGGAAAGAGATGAAGGAGCTAGAACTGAGACTTTTCTTGTACTTAACATCAATCGTTTACTGTGAAGGCCGGTAGTCTGTTCGTTCCCCCTGGATAGATGAAGATTGTGCCTGTGTCGTGCAAGTAACAGGCTGGTGACAAATCACGGAGAAGATAAGAAACAGCCGAGGCTTGAGCCAGTAATGTACCTTATGCTTAAGTCTCATATATATGAAAGAATGTTTAATTATAATAGCTAGTAATGTAACTTATGCTCAAGTCTGTATACGTATACAGATTTTTTTTTTTTTTTATAGTGCCCCATGTTGTGAAGGACGGAAGGCGAACACAAGCTGTGTGTCTGGTAATTAAGGCCTTTAGCGGACAACCGGGCACCTTACCATGCCTCCAGTGTGAACACTACTATGTCATTGATGCTATAGCTCGTTTAGAAAGATTTGGTGGCTCTGAAAAGAGCCTTTGTTGTCGTTGTTGGGTTTCTAGAAGTGCCAAGTATCTATGCCCTCTCCCCACGGATCCTGCGGGCCAGCTGGATGTCTTTTGGCATGATGGTCACCCTCTTGGCGTGGATGGCGCACAGGTTGGTGTCCTCGAAGAGCCCCACCAGATAAGCTTCGCTGGCCTCTTGCAGGGCCATGACAGCAGAGCTCTGGAAGCGCAGGTCGGTCTTGAAGTCCTGGGCGATCTCACGCACCAGGCGCTGGAAGGGCAGCTTGCGGATGAGAAGCTCGGTGGATTTCTGGTAGCGGCGGATCTCACGGAGAGCCACAGTCCCGGGTCGGTAGCGGTGAGGCTTCTTCACGCCGCCGGTAGCTGGGGCGCTTTTCCGGGCAGCCTTGGTTGCTAGCTGCTTGCGGGGAGCTTTCCCGCCAGTAGATTTGCGAGCGGTTTGCTTTGTCCTGGCCATCCTTCTTCAACACGCACTTTAGCACCTCAGTCTGTTCTGTAGAAAGAAAAGTGAATCGAATTCAGCCGCTGCCATCTCCATTTATACACAGTGCTGCGCTGTCATTGGGTGAGCTAAGGGCATCCACCCTCCTGATTGGCAAAGTCATTCTCGTTTTCAAACGAGTCCTCTATGACGTTCCGTTTTCTCCCTTTATTGTATAGAACAGGCGGGCGCGGGAACGAAATGACGCGAGGAGGTTAGGTCACGTGTTAGTCACCAGAATGAACGAGAAGTATGTGCTGGCATCATGATCCGAGCGAGAAGGGACACCGACCCAATGGTCCCTTATATGCATAGCACACGGCGGTGATACTACATTGCACCATCACAACAAGGAACTCTGGGCTAAAGCGTTTTGGAAAATAAACGTAAACATATTATATTACATTACATACCATAGCTACCATGGGCGGGGAAAGTACTGCATGGGAACAATAGAAGTGCCTTACAGGTGTCTGAAACCCGGGAGATCGTACTATGAGATTGCTGTAACAACAACAGGTCACAGTATCTGCAGAGCATGGCACTTTCACAGTATTACGATCACTGATGGATCGCCGAAGCAGAAAAAATATATATATATTTATGAGGTCAGACTCAGAGCCGGATTAAGCCCTCGGTCAGCCCACACACCGTGCCCTCCCCAGTCCCACCGCCACACTTACCTCAGGGAGGGAGAGAAGGACACACGAAGGCTGGGTAAGGAGACCTGAGGCAAGAAGTAAGAACGGCAGGGATAGTCAGGACATGAGGCAGCAGGTAGAGAAAGCGGACAAAGTAGTCCTCTCCCTCCTCCTATCCTCCTCTGTAAAATGTAAAGTCTAATGTGATGCTCATCATAATGATACTCGCACACCGCTTCCATTGGGCCAATATAGTGTACTACTAAATTTGGGCTCGCTATTCAGTCTTTTGCTCCAGGTGCTAATTTCAACTGTGCATTTTAAATAGATATCCGGTGTGGCATCTTTCTTGTGCAGAAGAACAATTGCTTGGGGGAAATCTTTGCCAATACATATTTTTTGCCATATATAAATTCTCCACAGTTTGGCTGATTTTTTTCTCTAATCTTGGCCAGCAAGTTGGTGGGCCTAACTGCTCATGGTGTCCTCTAAAAGGTGCCAGTCTCTCCTCCAGCATGGTGATTTACCACTGGACCGCATGCTTCATATCAGGCGCCCCTCTGCACCTACAGTATCCATGCTGGCTGCATTTATTAGGACGCTACTTGGTCTAAAAAAACATATAGTAACACTATTATTTTCGAACAGTTATTTGTTGGTGCACCACTGATGTTCAAGTATTCTTCCTACAAATATGTTTCCTTTTTTTCTATCCTCTATTTATCTAATCTCTACTTTCGGCTCCCTTCTCTGCCTTTTTCAAAACACAACCGTGTCAACGTGGCGAGGCCATGGAATGTCACATAGCTACATGGATTATTTTGAGACAATTTAGTGCCAGTGTCACCAGCATTCCTCACATCCAGAACAATACCAGACAATGGAATATGCTAGGTGTCCTGAGCTTGTCATTGTAGCCAGAGTGGCTAGATAACATATGAGGATGCTTCCTGCCTGTGTTATCCACCTGAGCTCTTGTGGAGTGTGGATGTCGGCTGCCCTCTCTGCTAGATTAACGATGACATCTTTATGTAACACATGGCTGGCCCCCTGGTCCAATGTGTTGGACGCCTCCTCATACTGGAGATTTTCAACAGTTCTGGCACCAAAATCACGATCTGAGCTACTGACCCAAGTACTGTAACGTCATTCCTCTTGGCTAGAGGTCCATTTCATTGCAGCAAGACATGGGACTAGATAACCATAGCCATCGTACTAGCTGTATGGGCTATTACAGGAAGCGACAAGCAAACTCCTCAGAACCAAAACAAAAATCCCAGCAGTCGAGTCTAGAAAGTATTTTGACCTTGTCACAGTAGCAAGAATTCTTTAGACAAGAGTGCCGTTACCTTGAAGCCACCTGCCTGTGTGTGTGCCAGTACCATGATGCCACCTGCCTGTGTTATCCAAATGTGTGTACAGGAGTTCACAAATCATCTAAATGCGTTTGAATATGCTCCCTGTCCTGCACAAAGTGTCCCGCAGGCGACTTTTGTCATCCTCTGGACTAGAAGGAGGCAAAAAAGTCCCGAATGGACATATTCTCCTCACAGAAGAAGAGAGATGTGTTCCATGCCGGGCACATCTAGCCTGGTGCGGGTCAGCTGCCACTGGCTAATCCTGGCCTCCTTCTTAGCGCTTAAGCTAGCGGTTGCCATATGGTGTTAGGGGAGACCTTGGAGAACGAAGGTGGTGAAGAGAACCGGTCCTCTGTTCCTCTCATGCCATAAAAAATGCACCTTTTCTGCGCTAGCAAAACACAGGGCGAGAGCAGATCTTGACAAACTCGAAAGCTAGGACAAGGTTTACACGGCTGCTTGTTCCGCCAATAGGAGCACAGAACGCTCCCCTCTGATCAGCCAATCACAGCACATCCGGCAGGTTATATAAGAGACATCAGCTGCTCAGGGCACTGACTGTGTGTGACTTAACGATACCGCGTTTGTTTTTTTTTGTTGCTGATCTATCCAACCGTACCATGGCAGAGACCGCACCCGCCGCCGCTGCTGTTCCGCCTTCAGAGGGCGCAGCCAAAAAGAAGAGGCAGCCAAAGAAAGCTGCTGGAGGAGCCAAGAAAAGCGCCAAGTCTTCTGGACCCAGCGTCTCCGAGCTGATCGTGAAAACCGTGGCCGCCTCCAAAGAGCGCAGCGGGGTTTCTCTTGCCGCCCTGAAGAAAGCTCTGGCTGCCGGAGGCTACGATGTGGAGAAGAACAACAGCCGCGTGAAGCTGGGCGTGAAAAGTTTGGTCACCAAAGGAACTCTCACCCAGGTGAAAGGCACCGGCGCTTCCGGCTCCTTCAAGCTCAATAAGAAGCAGGCGGAGAGCAAGAAGGTCGCCCAGAAGTCTCTGAAGCCCAAGAAACCTGCTGCAAAGAAAGTGGCCAAATCCCCGAAGAAGCCCAAGAAAGCTCCGAGTGCAGCCAAGAGCCCGAAGAAGGTGAAGAAGCCAGCAAAGGCGGCTGCAGCTGCCAAAAGCCCAAAGAAGCCTAAAGCGGTGAAGCCGAAGAAGGCGGCCGCCAAGAGTCCGGCCAAGAAGGCAGCGAAACCCAAAGCCGCCAAGAGTCCGGCCAAGAAGGCGGCGAAGCCCAAAGCCGCAAAAAGTCCGGCCAAGAAGGCAGCCAAGCCCAAGAAAGCCGCGGCAAAGAAGTAATGGCTGAACCGCCGCATCCTCGCTCCCTTGTTCTCCCCCCAAAAGGCTCTTTTCAGAGCCACCCACCCTCTCTCGACAGAGCTGTGAGCGCACGGCGTGGCCTGATGGCTGCGCCCTTCAGTAAGTCATCAACAGGTGCACCAGAATGTTGTAGCTTGCCCCTTAAATTCAGTCACTTCACAATTCTACAGATGTGCTTGGAAGTGGGAATAATGAAACAAGTTAAGTATCAACTCTTTAATAAACGCTTCATAGCGCATATAGCGTTTTGGTGCGCGTTTCAATGAATCACTGTAAACCGGGGGGCGCATTCACCTGTGGCACCATACCGCCCAGCCGGTTCTGCCCTACATCCTCTGTATAGGGCCAGCGCAATCTGTGGCAGAGCTGTCAGGGAAGATGCGTGATTCACCACTATAGAACTCTTTAGCTCAGCCTCGTGTATTTTTTTTTTTTTTTTTTTAATTATCCCCAGCTGGAGTAACTGCTGCAAATCGTGTGGTGCAAGAGTATATACACAGTATATAGAGCTTAGTAAAACGCAGAGAAAGGCGGACTGGATCGTTGTTAAATCTGCATTCATCGTGACCCTTTCAAACACAATTGTCCGGAAAACGTATATGCCTCTGTGCAGTGGTCGCTACCAGCGTGGTTTGTACCGCAACCCTGTCAACAAATTGCGGATTACCAAATTACACAATCACCGACACTAAAAAGGAACCACTGCACCCGTGGCACCTCACTGCCTGCATCCACTAACGGTGCGGCTAGTGTGAGGGAATGAATTCATATTAGGACCCGGCAAATAGCCGCATTACACAGGGAGGTTGGAACAGCGCTCTCGTAGAAAAGATGGGTGGCCCTGAAAAGGGCCTTTGTGTGTGGGTGACTGAGTGAGATGCTCCTGGGAATTTAACCCCCGAACCCATAGAGAGTACGGCCCTGGCGTTTCAGAGCATAGACCACGTCCATAGCGGTCACAGTCTTCCTCTTGGCGTGCTCGGTGTAGGTGACGGCATCACGAATGACATTCTCCAGAAACACCTTCAGCACACCGCGGGTCTCCTCGTAGATGAGTCCAGAGATACGCTTAACACCCCCTCGCCTAGCTAGACGACGGATGGCAGGCTTGGTAATGCCCTGGATGTTGTCACGGAGAACCTTCCTGTGACGCTTAGCGCCTCCTTTGCCGAGCCCCTTTCCGCCTTTACCTCTTCCAGACATTCTCAAAAATCCTTCTGTGACAAACAGTAAGAATGAGTATAGTTTCCTGTCAGCGGCTTTTATAAAGTGGAAGAGCGGACCTGATGGGTGACTTGGACTTAAAGGCGGAGTCTTGTATCGCCTTGCCATTCGTTCATAAGCACAACCCTTTTATTGTTTTCCTTTCGTTCATTACTAGAAGATATTGTTTTATGTTTAGATTTATATGAACTGCTCTCTTGGTATTGTTTTCTTCGTTAATACCCAGTGTAACATTTCAGCTTGATTAGAGAACTAAACTATTCAGCTACGTTGTGGTGAATATTTGTGTGGATGAAACGTAATGACCAGACCGGTCCCGACGATAATAGTTTTATTTTTTTTACATTTTATTATACGTGGAATAGATATAGATACATTGTATATGTTCACTTTGAAAGTGGGGGAATTGGTAACGACAAAGGACCCACACAATGAGAGTCGCTCAGATATCGGCGGGAAATTAAAAACATCACCAAAAACATTCCCACTGGGAAACTGCTTCTGATAATCACAACTACTTTAACGTTTCCATAGCTCCCGGACTCGGTGTGTGTGTGTGTGTGTGTGTTACAGTGGGAACCGAGTTTGCCTGAGCAGGAATTACGTGTTCACCCTTAATTAAATGCATCGAAACGGAACCGAGTCACAGAAGTAACTGGGTACAATAGAGCTACGTTAACATACTGCACCCTTCATTTAGAAAGACAGTGATCCATTGGCAACGGTGCTCATCGAAAATTCGAATGTGATGTTTAAAGGCACCAACTGTTACAATTTAACAGTACTTTGCAACGTTTCCATCCAACAGAATGCTTTCGATTTTCGGCAGCTGCACACGGGGAACATTGCTGCCCTATGGGTCGCATGTATCTTTTCTTTTTCTATTTATTTATTTATTTAACCAGTGACATCTGCAATGTAACGAACCGGTCCTATATTTGAAACTGGATTCAGATCCTAGAAAGAGAACTACAGAATGCAGCTTTGCAAGTGGTAAGTAAAGGCATTTTTTTTTTTTTTTTTTTTCTGAACCAGTAGGGTTAACAATAGCTAGAGGGTACGTCACAAGTCAGTTATGTCTGTCGGTGTGCACTTATCCCGTGAGCCTGGACACAGCAAAAACCATCATAGTTACAGCTCGATTAGAGAGAAGGTGGGTGGCTCTGAAAAGAGCCTTTGTGTTGGTGTGGGTGGGAGAAGGGGAGATTACTTGGCGCTGGTGTACTTGGTGACGGCCTTGGTGCCCTCGGACACGGCGTGCTTGGCCAGCTCTCCAGGCAGCAGCAGACGTACGGCGGTCTGGATCTCCCTGGAGGTGATGGTGGAGCGCTTGTTGTAGTGAGCCAGGCGGGAAGCTTCCCCAGCAATGCGCTCAAAGATATCGTTGACAAAGGAGTTCATGATGCCCATAGCCTTGGAGGAGATGCCGGTATCAGGGTGCACCTGCTTCAGCACCTTGTACACGTAAATGGCGTAACTCTCCTTCCTGGTCTTTCTACGCTTCTTCCCATCCTTCTTCTGGGTCTTGGTCACCGCTTTCTTAGAGCCCTTCTTGGGCGCCGGCGCAGACTTTGCTGGATCTGGCATTGTAGCTTATCAACAAATAACCGCTTCAAATTCGAGAAGAAATGACTGTGTGCAAAAGTGCCGTACGTCGGCTATAGCTGCTCTATTTATAGGGATCTTATGCAAACGAGGCATCGCTGCTGTAAGCTACTCTATTGGGTAGAATTGTCGTGTGACGAAAAGCAGCATCGTTGACTCCACCCTTCAGATACGGATTGGTCTGTGGATAAACTTGAGCTGCATTGGTTAATTTGTAAGCAGGCCAATCACAGAGCAGACAGCATCGGGTAGCTGAGTATATAAGAGGAGGGCGGTATTTTACACTTACACTTTCGCAGGTTTCCATCTGTATTTGTAAAGCTTTTTTGCTCCGTTAGCTATTATGTCTGGAAGAGGTAAACAAGGCGGCAAAACCCGGGCTAAGGCCAAGACTCGTTCATCCAGGGCTGGTCTCCAGTTCCCAGTTGGTCGCGTGCATCGTCTGTTAAGGAAGGGAAACTATGCGGAACGAGTGGGTGCCGGTGCCCCGGTCTACCTGGCCGCGGTGCTGGAATATCTGACGGCTGAGATTCTGGAGCTTGCCGGAAACGCTGCCCGCGACAACAAGAAGACCCGCATCATCCCCCGCCACCTGCAGCTGGCTGTACGCAACGACGAAGAGCTCAACAAGCTGCTCGGTGGGGTGACCATCGCCCAGGGAGGTGTTCTGCCTAACATCCAGGCAGTGCTGCTGCCCAAGAAGACCGAGAGCCACAAGCCAGCTAAGAGCAAGTAATTCAACGGCAAAAAAATACTTTACCTAAAACACAAAGGCTCTTTTCAGAGCCACCCACCCCGACCTTAAAGAGCTGATTCATGTTTAAAATGTATACATGGAAGTTATTCGCCCGAATTAGCGGGACAGGTGTAAGTGCCACTGTGGCCTTTCTACGCTTAACAACAGGGACGTAAATTGAGTTTAACGTGTGTAGTGATATTGCATTACCGTCCCGCGTAACATGCCCCGCTTATCTGAAGGGAGACTTGTGCCTAGCCCTGGAAAGAGATGAAGGAGCTAGAACTGAGACTTTTCTTGTACTTAACATCAGTCGTTTTACTGTGAAGGCCGGTAGTCTGTTCGTTCCCTGGATAGATGAAGATTGTGCCTGTTTCGTGCAAGTAACAGGCTGGTGACAAATCACGGAGAAGATAAGAAACAGCCGAGGCTTGAGCCAGTAATGTACCTTATGCTTAAGTCTCATATAAATATATATATATATATATGAAAGAATGTCCAATTATAATAGCTAGTAATGTAACTTATGCTCAAGTCTGTATACGTATACAGATTTTTTTTTTTTTTAAAGTGCCCCATGTTGTGAAGGACGGAAGGCGAACACAAGCTGTGTGTCTGGTAATTAAGGCCTTTAGCGGACAACCGGGCACCTTACCATGCCTCCAGTGTGAACACTACTATGTCATTGATGCTATAGCTCGTTTAGAAAGATTTGGTGGCTCTGAAAAGAGCCTTTGTTGTCGTTGTTGGGTTTCTAGAAGTGCCAAGTATCTATGCCCTCTCCCCACGGATCCTGCGGGCCAGCTGGATGTCTTTTGGCATGATGGTCACCCTCTTGGCGTGGATGGCGCACAGGTTGGTGTCCTCGAAGAGCCCCACCAGATAAGCTTCGCTGGCCTCTTGCAGGGCCATGACAGCAGAGCTCTGGAAGCGCAGGTCGGTCTTGAAGTCCTGGGCGATCTCACGCACCAGGCGCTGGAAGGGCAGCTTGCGGATGAGAAGCTCGGTGGATTTCTGGTAGCGGCGGATCTCACGGAGAGCCACAGTCCCGGGTCGGTAGCGGTGAGGCTTCTTCACGCCGCCGGTAGCTGGGGCGCTTTTCCGGGCAGCCTTGGTTGCTAGCTGCTTGCGGGGAGCTTTCCCGCCAGTAGATTTGCGAGCGGTTTGCTTTGTCCTGGCCATCCTTCTTCAACACGCACTTCAGCACCTCAGTCTGTTCTGTAGAAAGAAAAGTGAATCGAATTCAGCCGCTGCCATCTCCATTTATACACAGTGCTGCGCTGTCATTGGGTGAGCTAAGGGCATCCACCCTCCTGATTGGCAAAGTCATTCTCGTTTTCAAACGAGTCCTCTATGACGTTCCGTTTTCTCCCTTTATTGTATAGAACAGGCGGGCGCGGGAACGAAATGACGCGAGGAGGTTAGGTCACGTGTTAGTCACCAGAATGAACGAGAAGTATGTGCTGGCATCATGATCCGAGCGAGAAGGGACACCGACCCAATGGTCCCTTATATGCATAGCACACGGCGGTGATACTACATTGCACCATCACAACAAGGAACTCTGGGCTAAAGCGTTTTGGAAAATAAACGTAAACATATTATATTACATTACATACCATAGCTACCATGGGCGGGGAAAGTACTGCATGGGAACAATAGAAGTGCCTTACAGGTGTCTGAAACCCGGGAGATCGTACTATGAGATTGCTGTAACAACAACAGGTCACAGTATCTGCAGAGCATGGCACTTTCACAGTATTACGATCACTGATGGATCGCCGAAGCAGAAAAAATATATATATATTTATGAGGTCAGACTCAGAGCCGGATTAAGCCCTCGGTCAGCCCACACACCGTGCCCTCCCCAGTCCCACCGCCACACTTACCTCAGGGAGGGAGAGAAGGACACACGAAGGCTGGGACTCCAATCCAGGACTCCTCTCTATCTGCTGCCTCTCTCCAACCTCCGCTGCTGCTGGCGGTGGAGGCTTTTTAGGTTTGACAGCAGGAGCAGAGCAGCTCCGGACAGAGGGTCCCCTAAAATACGGGGGCCCTGGGGAACTGTCCTACTCCCCCCTAGTACTGCTCTCTGCATATGTTAGAGCTAGCTCTGTTCTCATATTGTCTGAGTGGCTTTGAAAATAATCAAAAGTACCGCATGTATGATACTAATGGGAAACATTGTTATAGTATTGCTACTATTCTATTGAAACATTAGTGATATCAATCTGTGACAAAGTATCCACTTAGACCACAAGGTGAATGTCAGAAAACTGAGAAAGTAAATGTAATATTACTCTATTTTCCGCTTTTACTTTCTCAGTGGACACTTTCTAGTCTAGATCGTATTGAGGTTTACAGTGAAGATGCTCTCGGTGCAAATAATAATCAGTTACAACATAATACGTATATTGTTGTTAGAACTGGATTTATATTGATGCACAGTCTATTAGTTAATTTCCATTTCCCCATGACAATTAAGGGGGGGGGGGGGGGTTAATATTTTTATGACAGTCAGCGGAGTTCACAAACCATCTAGGGTAGTATATGGCTATAAGAACAATGAATATACAAGAGACCTGAGTGTACAGTAATAGAGAATAAAAACGATTGTTGTTTCCTAGCACGGCCACAATCGTATGGATCGTGTACCTTTAAGTTAAGGTACACGATCCATACGATGGACCCGATTTCCTTTGAAATCAGGTCCATTTTGCCGGCTAGGAGACAATATCGGGGGCATCGCGTCGGTCGGGACCATTAACAATGGTCCCGACGCGACCGACGCGATGCCCCCGATTTCCCCATAGGCTTCAAATATAAAAAATATTTTAACATTGAAATCTTGTCGGGAAAGGTAAAATATCGGGGGCATCGCGTCGGTCGCTACCATTAACATTGGTCCCGACGCGATGCCCCCGATTTTTCCATAGGCTTCAATGTTAAAATATTTTTTAACATTGAAATCTTGAAAAAATGTGAAAAATGTGAAATGGGCCAATATGACCCATTTCACATTATAGATGTCCCCGTCGTCACCCCACGATAGACGCCAACCCGAAGCGTGGCCAGCGCAGCGAGCCCGCGAGTGGCGGCGGTGCGCGTCCTCCGACCTTTTCATTCCCCTACAATCCACGTCGGCGTGGAGTTGAGAATAGAATAGTGTGGCGAGCGCAGCGAGCCACCGAGCCCGAAGCGTGGCGAGCCCGGCGAGGGGACGCGTATACCCCCGGCGAGGGGACGTGTATACGCGTCCCCTCGCCACGCTTCGGGCTCGGTGGCTCGCTGCGCTCGCCACACTATTCTATTCTCAACTCCACGCCGACGTGGATAGTAGGGGAATGAAAAGGTCGGAGGACGCGCACCACCGCCCCTCGCGGGCTCGCTGCGCTCGCCACGCTTTGGGTTGGCGTCTATCGTGGGGTGGGGTGTACGCCGTGACATTTGGGGGGGTTGGGAATATTTTACATTGAATTCAATGTAAAATCGGGTCCCAGGGACCCGATTTACATTTCATTCAAAAAAAAAAATCGGGTCCAAAATCGGTCGGTCGCGTCGATCGCATCGCATGCGACCAAATCGCATGCGATGCGATCGACCCGATTTTTCCGACACGACCACCCCGATGTAAATCGGTGTGGCCGTCGACACGACCACCCCGATGTAAATCGGTGTGGCCGTGCTAGGAAACAAGTACCATATTTTTTATTTATAAGGCGCCACACGTGGTACGCAGCGCCGTACAAATAGAACATATTAGAACAGTACAGGGTAAACAGAACTAGACATAACAGTGACAGAAGATCAAAAACAGCACAATTAGCAATTAGCAGCACATCTCTTGGTACACAATACAGCAGATATATAGGGAAGTGAGTGAGAAGAGATGCAGGTGTAGATTGCAGGTGAGTAAGAGAGCTGTAATTGAAATGTAAGAAGGGTGCTGTGAGTACAGAAGGGGAGAGGGCCCTGCTCTATGGAGCTTACAATCTAGAAGGAGGGGGAGACAGACAGGTGACAAGATGTACAGGTAAGGAGACCTGAGGCAAGAAGTAAGAACGGCAGGGATAGTCAGGACATGAGGCAGCAGGTAGAGAAAGCGGACAAAGTAGTCCTCTCCCTCCTCCTATCCTCCTCTGTAAAATGTAAAGTCTAATGTGATGCTCATCATAATGATACTCGCACACCGCTTCCATTGGGCCAATATAGTGTACTACTAAATTTGGGCTCGCTATTCAGTCTTTTGCTCCAGGTGCTAATTTCAACTGTGCATTTTAAATAGATATCCGGTGTGGCATCTTTCTTGTGCAGAAGAACAATTGCTTGGGGGAAATCTTTGCCAATACATATTTTTTGCCATATATAAATTCTCCACAGTTTGGCTGATTTTTTTCTCTAATCTTGGCCAGCAAGTTGGTGGGCCTAACTGCTCATGGTGTCCTCTAAAAGGTGCCAGTCTCTCCTCCAGCATGGTGATTTACCACTGGACCGCATGCTTCATATCAGGCGCCCCTCTGCACCTACAGTATCCATGCTGGCTGCATTTATTAGGACGCTACTTGGTCTAAAAAAACATATAGTAACACTATTATTTTCGAACAGTTATTTGTTGGTGCACCACTGATGTTCAAGTATTCTTCCTACAAATATGTTTCCTTTTTTTCTATCCTCTATTTATCTAATCTCTACTTTCGGCTCCCTTCTCTGCCTTTTTCAAAACACAACCGTGTCAACGTGGCGAGGCCATGGAATGTCACATAGCTACATGGATTATTTTGAGACAATTTAGTGCCAGTGTCACCAGCATTCCTCACATCCAGAACAATACCAGACAATGGAATATGCTAGGTGTCCTGAGCTTGTCATTGTAGCCAGAGTGGCTAGATAACATATGAGGATGCTTCCTGCCTGTGTTATCCACCTGAGCTCTTGTGGAGTGTGGATGTCGGCTGCCCTCTCTGCTAGATTAACGATGACATCTTTATGTAACACATGGCTGGCCCCCTGGTCCAATGTGTTGGACGCCTCCTCATACTGGAGATTTTCAACAGTTCTGGCACCAAAATCACGATCTGAGCTACTGACCCAAGTACTGTAACGTCATTCCTCTTGGCTAGAGGTCCATTTCATTGCAGCAAGACATGGGACTAGATAACCATAGCCATCGTACTAGCTGTATGGGCTATTACAGGAAGCGACAAGCAAACTCCTCAGAACCAAAACAAAAATCCCAGCAGTCGAGTCTAGAAAGTATTTTGACCTTGTCACAGTAGCAAGAATTCTTTAGACAAGAGTGCCGTTACCTTGAAGCCACCTGCCTGTGTGTGTGCCAGTACCATGATGCCACCTGCCTGTGTTATCCAAATGTGTGTACAGGAGTTCACAAATCATCTAAATGCGTTTGAATATGCTCCCTGTCCTGCACAAAGTGTCCCGCAGGCGACTTTTGTCATCCTCTGGACTAGAAGGAGGCAAAAAAGTCCCGAATGGACATATTCTCCTCACAGAAGAAGAGAGATGTGTTCCATGCCGGGCACATCTAGCCTGGTGCGGGTCAGCTGCCACTGGCTAATCCTGGCCTCCTTCTTAGCGCTTAAGCTAGCGGTTGCCATATGGTGTTAGGGGAGACCTTGGAGAACGAAGGTGGTGAAGAGAACCGGTCCTCTGTTCCTCTCATGCCATAAAAAATGCACCTTTTCTGCGCTAGCAAAACACAGGGCGAGAGCAGATCTTGACAAACTCGAAAGCTAGGACAAGGTTTACACGGCTGCTTGTTCCGCCAATAGGAGCACAGAACGCTCCCCTCTGATCAGCCAATCACAGCACATCCGGCAGGTTATATAAGAGACATCAGCTGCTCAGGGCACTGACTGTGTGTGACTTAACGATACCGCGTTTTTTTTTTTTTGTTGCTGATCTATCCAACCGTACCATGGCAGAGACCGCACCCGCCGCCGCTGCTGTTCCGCCTTCAGAGGGCGCAGCCAAAAAGAAGAGGCAGCCAAAGAAAGCTGCTGGAGGAGCCAAGAAAAGCGCCAAGTCTTCTGGACCCAGCGTCTCCGAGCTGATCGTGAAAACCGTGGCCGCCTCCAAAGAGCGCAGCGGGGTTTCTCTTGCCGCCCTGAAGAAAGCTCTGGCTGCCGGAGGCTACGATGTGGAGAAGAACAACAGCCGCGTGAAGCTGGGCGTGAAAAGTTTGGTCACCAAAGGAACTCTCACCCAGGTGAAAGGCACCGGCGCTTCCGGCTCCTTCAAGCTCAATAAGAAGCAGGCGGAGAGCAAGAAGGTCGCCCAGAAGTCTCTGAAGCCCAAGAAACCTGCTGCAAAGAAAGTGGCCAAATCCCCGAAGAAGCCCAAGAAAGCTCCGAGTGCAGCCAAGAGCCCGAAGAAGGTGAAGAAGCCAGCAAAGGCGGCTGCAGCTGCCAAAAGCCCAAAGAAGCCTAAAGCGGTGAAGCCGAAGAAGGCGGCCGCCAAGAGTCCGGCCAAGAAGGCAGCGAAACCCAAAGCCGCCAAGAGTCCGGCCAAGAAGGCGGCGAAGCCCAAAGCCGCAAAAAGTCCGGCCAAGAAGGCAGCCAAGCCCAAGAAAGCCGCGGCAAAGAAGTAATGGCTGAACCGCCGCATCCTCGCTCCCTTGTTCTCCCCCCAAAAGGCTCTTTTCAGAGCCACCCACCCTCTCTCGACAGAGCTGTGAGCGCACGGCGTGGCCTGATGGCTGCGCCCTTCAGTAAGTCATCAACAGGTGCACCAGAATGTTGTAGCTTGCCCCTTAAATTCAGTCACTTCACAATTCTACAGATGTGCTTGGAAGTGGGAATAATGAAACAAGTTAAGTATCAACTCTTTAATAAACGCTTCATAGCGCATATAGCGTTTTGGTGCGCGTTTCAATGAATCACTGTAAACCGGGGGGCGCATTCACCTGTGGCACCATACCGCCCAGCCGGTTCTGCCCTACATCCTCTGTATAGGGCCAGCGCAATCTGTGGCAGAGCTGTCAGGGAAGATGCGTGATTCACCACTATAGAACTCTTTAGCTCAGCCTCGTGTATTTTTTTTTTTTTTTTTTTAATTATCCCCAGCTGGAGTAACTGCTGCAAATCGTGTGGTGCAAGAGTATATACACAGTATATAGAGCTTAGTAAAACGCAGAGAAAGGCGGACTGGATCGTTGTTAAATCTGCATTCATCGTGACCCTTTCAAACACAATTGTCCGGAAAACGTATATGCCTCTGTGCAGTGGTCGCTACCAGCGTGGTTTGTACCGCAACCCTGTCAACAAATTGCGGATTACCAAATTACACAATCACCGACACTAAAAAGGAACCACTGCACCCGTGGCACCTCACTGCCTGCATCCACTAACGGTGCGGCTAGTGTGAGGGAATGAATTCATATTAGGACCCGGCAAATAGCCGCATTACACAGGGAGGTTGGAACAGCGCTCTCGTAGAAAAGATGGGTGGCCCTGAAAAGGGCCTTTGTGTGTGGGTGACTGAGTGAGATGCTCCTGGGAATTTAACCCCCGAACCCATAGAGAGTACGGCCCTGGCGTTTCAGAGCATAGACCACGTCCATAGCGGTCACAGTCTTCCTCTTGGCGTGCTCGGTGTAGGTGACGGCATCACGAATGACATTCTCCAGAAACACCTTCAGCACACCGCGGGTCTCCTCGTAGATGAGTCCAGAGATACGCTTAACACCCCCTCGCCTAGCTAGACGACGGATGGCAGGCTTGGTAATGCCCTGGATGTTGTCACGGAGAACCTTCCTGTGACGCTTAGCGCCTCCTTTGCCGAGCCCCTTTCCGCCTTTACCTCTTCCAGACATTCTCAAAAATCCTTCTGTGACAAACAGTAAGAATGAGTATAGTTTCCTGTCAGCGGCTTTTATAAAGTGGAAGAGCGGACCTGATGGGTGACTTGGACTTAAAGGCGGAGTCTTGTATCGCCTTGCCATTCGTTCATAAGCACAACCCTTTTATTGTTTTCCTTTCGTTCATTACTAGAAGATATTGTTTTATGTTTAGATTTATATGAACTGCTCTCTTGGTATTGTTTTCTTCGTTAATACCCAGTGTAACATTTCAGCTTGATTAGAGAACTAAACTATTCAGCTACGTTGTGGTGAATATTTGTGTGGATGAAACGTAATGACCAGACCGGTCCCGACGATAATAGTTTTATTTTTTTTTACATTTTATTATACGTGGAATAGATATAGATACATTGTATATGTTCACTTTGAAAGTGGGGGAATTGGTAACGACAAAGGACCCACACAATGAGAGTCGCTCAGATATCGGCGGGAAATTAAAAACATCACCAAAAACATTCCCACTGGGAAACTGCTTCTGATAATCACAACTACTTTAACGTTTCCATAGCTCCCGGACTCGGTGTGTGTGTGTGTGTGTGTGTTACAGTGGGAACCGAGTTTGCCTGAGCAGGAATTACGTGTTCACCCTTAATTAAATGCATCGAAACGGAACCGAGTCACAGAAGTAACTGGGTACAATAGAGCTACGTTAACATACTGCACCCTTCATTTAGAAAGACAGTGATCCATTGGCAACGGTGCTCATCGAAAATTCGAATGTGATGTTTAAAGGCACCAACTGTTACAATTTAACAGTACTTTGCAACGTTTCCATCCAACAGAATGCTTTCGATTTTCGGCAGCTGCACACGGGGAACATTGCTGCCCTATGGGTCGCATGTATCTTTTCTTTTTCTATTTATTTATTTATTTAACCAGTGACATCTGCAATGTAACGAACCGGTCCTATATTTGAAACTGGATTCAGATCCTAGAAAGAGAACTACAGAATGCAGCTTTGCAAGTGGTAAGTAAAGGCATTTTTTTTTTTTTTTTTTTTCTGAACCAGTAGGGTTAACAATAGCTAGAGGGTACGTCACAAGTCAGTTATGTCTGTCGGTGTGCACTTATCCCGTGAGCCTGGACACAGCAAAAACCATCATAGTTACAGCTCGATTAGAGAGAAGGTGGGTGGCTCTGAAAAGAGCCTTTGTGTTGGTGTGGGTGGGAGAAGGGGAGATTACTTGGCGCTGGTGTACTTGGTGACGGCCTTGGTGCCCTCGGACACGGCGTGCTTGGCCAGCTCTCCAGGCAGCAGCAGACGTACGGCGGTCTGGATCTCCCTGGAGGTGATGGTGGAGCGCTTGTTGTAGTGAGCCAGGCGGGAAGCTTCCCCAGCAATGCGCTCAAAGATATCGTTGACAAAGGAGTTCATGATGCCCATAGCCTTGGAGGAGATGCCGGTATCAGGGTGCACCTGCTTCAGCACCTTGTACACGTAAATGGCGTAACTCTCCTTCCTGGTCTTTCTACGCTTCTTCCCATCCTTCTTCTGGGTCTTGGTCACCGCTTTCTTAGAGCCCTTCTTGGGCGCCGGCGCAGACTTTGCTGGATCTGGCATTGTAGCTTATCAACAAATAACCGCTTCAAATTCGAGAAGAAATGACTGTGTGCAAAAGTGCCGTACGTCGGCTATAGCTGCTCTATTTATAGGGATCTTATGCAAACGAGGCATCGCTGCTGTAAGCTACTCTATTGGGTAGAATTGTCGTGTGACGAAAAGCAGCATCGTTGACTCCACCCTTCAGATACGGATTGGTCTGTGGATAAACTTGAGCTGCATTGGTTAATTTGTAAGCAGGCCAATCACAGAGCAGACAGCATCGGGTAGCTGAGTATATAAGAGGAGGGCGGTATTTTACACTTACACTTTCGCAGGTTTCCATCTGTATTTGTAAAGCTTTTTTGCTCCGTTAGCTCTTATGTCTGGAAGAGGTAAACAAGGCGGCAAAACCCGGGCTAAGGCCAAGACTCGTTCATCCAGGGCTGGTCTCCAGTTCCCAGTTGGTCGCGTGCATCGTCTGTTAAGGAAGGGAAACTATGCGGAACGAGTGGGTGCCGGTGCCCCGGTCTACCTGGCCGCGGTGCTGGAATATCTGACGGCTGAGATTCTGGAGCTTGCCGGAAACGCTGCCCGCGACAACAAGAAGACCCGCATCATCCCCCGCCACCTGCAGCTGGCTGTACGCAACGACGAAGAGCTCAACAAGCTGCTCGGTGGGGTGACCATCGCCCAGGGAGGTGTTCTGCCTAACATCCAGGCAGTGCTGCTGCCCAAGAAGACCGAGAGCCACAAGCCAGCTAAGAGCAAGTAATTCAACGGCAAAAAAATACTTTACCTAAAACACAAAGGCTCTTTTCAGAGCCACCCACCCCGACCTTAAAGAGCTGATTCATGTTTAAAATGTATACATGGAAGTTATTCGCCCGAATTAGCGGGACAGGTGTAAGTGCCACTGTGGCCTTTCTACGCTTAACAACAGGGACGTAAATTGAGTTTAACGTGTGTAGTGATATTGCATTACCGTCCCGCGTAACATGCCCCGCTTATCTGAAGGGAGACTTGTGCCTAGCCCTGGAAAGAGATGAAGGAGCTAGAACTGAGACTTTTCTTGTACTTAACATCAGTCGTTTTACTGTGAAGGCCGGTAGTCTGTTCGTTCCCTGGATAGATGAAGATTGTGCCTGTTTCGTGCAAGTAACAGGCTGGTGACAAATCACGGAGAAGATAAGAAACAGCCGAGGCTTGAGCCAGTAATGTACCTTATGCTTAAGTCTCATATAAATATATATATATATATATATATATGAAAGAATGTCCAATTATAATAGCTAGTAATGTAACTTATGCTCAAGTCTGTATACGTATACAGATTTTTTTTTTTTTTAAAGTGCCCCATGTTGTGAAGGACGGAAGGCGAACACAAGCTGTGTGTCTGGTAATTAAGGCCTTTAGCGGACAACCGGGCACCTTACCATGCCTCCAGTGTGAACACTACTATGTCATTGATGCTATAGCTCGTTTAGAAAGATTTGGTGGCTCTGAAAAGAGCCTTTGTTGTCGTTGTTGGGTTTCTAGAAGTGCCAAGTATCTATGCCCTCTCCCCACGGATCCTGCGGGCCAGCTGGATGTCTTTTGGCATGATGGTCACCCTCTTGGCGTGGATGGCGCACAGGTTGGTGTCCTCGAAGAGCCCCACCAGATAAGCTTCGCTGGCCTCTTGCAGGGCCATGACAGCAGAGCTCTGGAAGCGCAGGTCGGTCTTGAAGTCCTGGGCGATCTCACGCACCAGGCGCTGGAAGGGCAGCTTGCGGATGAGAAGCTCGGTGGATTTCTGGTAGCGGCGGATCTCACGGAGAGCCACAGTCCCGGGTCGGTAGCGGTGAGGCTTCTTCACGCCGCCGGTAGCTGGGGCGCTTTTCCGGGCAGCCTTGGTTGCTAGCTGCTTGCGGGGAGCTTTCCCGCCAGTAGATTTGCGAGCGGTTTGCTTTGTCCTGGCCATCCTTCTTCAACACGCACTTCAGCACCTCAGTCTGTTCTGTAGAAAGAAAAGTGAATCGAATTCAGCCGCTGCCATCTCCATTTATACACAGTGCTGCGCTGTCATTGGGTGAGCTAAGGGCATCCACCCTCCTGATTGGCAAAGTCATTCTCGTTTTCAAACGAGTCCTCTATGACGTTCCGTTTTCTCCCTTTATTGTATAGAACAGGCGGGCGCGGGAACGAAATGACGCGAGGAGGTTAGGTCACGTGTTAGTCACCAGAATGAACGAGAAGTATGTGCTGGCATCATGATCCGAGCGAGAAGGGACACCGACCCAATGGTCCCTTATATGCATAGCACACGGCGGTGATACTACATTGCACCATCACAACAAGGAACTCTGGGCTAAAGCGTTTTGGAAAATAAACGTAAACATATTATATTACATTACATACCATAGCTACCATGGGCGGGGAAAGTACTGCATGGGAACAATAGAAGTGCCTTACAGGTGTCTGAAACCCGGGAGATCGTACTATGAGATTGCTGTAACAACAACAGGTCACAGTATCTGCAGAGCATGGCACTTTCACAGTATTACGATCACTGATGGATCGCCGAAGCAGAAAAAATATATATATATTTATGAGGTCAGACTCAGAGCCGGATTAAGCCCTCGGTCAGCCCACACACCGTGCCCTCCCCAGTCCCACCGCCACACTTACCTCAGGGAGGGAGAGAAGGACACACGAAGGCTGGGACTCCAATCCAGGACTCCTCTCTATCTGCTGCCTCTCTCCAACCTCCGCTGCTGCTGGCGGTGGAGGCTTTTTAGGTTTGACAGCAGGAGCAGAGCAGCTCCGGACAGAGGGTCCCCTAAAATACGGGGGCCCTGGGGAACTGTCCTACTCCCCCCTAGTACTGCTCTCTGCATATGTTAGAGCTAGCTCTGTTCTCATATTGTCTGAGTGGCTTTGAAAATAATCAAAAGTACCGCATGTATGATACTAATGGGAAACATTGTTATAGTATTGCTACTATTCTATTGAAACATTAGTGATATCAATCTGTGACAAAGTATCCACTTAGACCACAAGGTGAATGTCAGAAAACTGAGAAAGTAAATGTAATATTACTCTATTTTCCGCTTTTACTTTCTCAGTGGACACTTTCTAGTCTAGATCGTATTGAGGTTTACAGTGAAGATGCTCTCGGTGCAAATAATAATCAGTTACAACATAATACGTATATTGTTGTTAGAACTGGATTTATATTGATGCACAGTCTATTAGTTAATTTCCATTTCCCCATGACAATTAAGGGGGGGGGGGGGGGTTAATATTTTTATGACAGTCAGCGGAGTTCACAAACCATCTAGGGTAGTATATGGCTATAAGAACAATGAATATACAAGAGACCTGAGTGTACAGTAATAGAGAATAAAAACGATTGTTGTTTCCTAGCACGGCCACAATCGTATGGATCGTGTACCTTTAAGTTAAGGTACACGATCCATACGATGGACCCGATTTCCTTTGAAATCAGGTCCATTTTGCCGGCTAGGAGACAATATCGGGGGCATCGCGTCGGTCGGGACCATTAACAATGGTCCCGACGCGACCGACGCGATGCCCCCGATTTCCCCATAGGCTTCAAATATAAAAAATATTTTAACATTGAAATCTTGTCGGGAAAGGTAAAATATCGGGGGCATCGCGTCGGTCGCTACCATTAACATTGGTCCCGACGCGATGCCCCCGATTTTTCCATAGGCTTCAATGTTAAAATATTTTTTAACATTGAAATCTTGAAAAAATGTGAAAAATGTGAAATGGGCCAATATGACCCATTTCACATTATAGATGTCCCCGTCGTCACCCCACGATAGACGCCAACCCGAAGCGTGGCCAGCGCAGCGAGCCCGCGAGTGGCGGCGGTGCGCGTCCTCCGACCTTTTCATTCCCCTACAATCCACGTCGGCGTGGAGTTGAGAATAGAATAGTGTGGCGAGCGCAGCGAGCCACCGAGCCCGAAGCGTGGCGAGCCCGGCGAGGGGACGCGTATACCCCCGGCGAGGGGACGTGTATACGCGTCCCCTCGCCACGCTTCGGGCTCGGTGGCTCGCTGCGCTCGCCACACTATTCTATTCTCAACTCCACGCCGACGTGGATAGTAGGGGAATGAAAAGGTCGGAGGACGCGCACCACCGCCCCTCGCGGGCTCGCTGCGCTCGCCACGCTTTGGGTTGGCGTCTATCGTGGGGTGGGGTGTACGCCGTGACATTTGGGGGGGTTGGGAATATTTTACATTGAATTCAATGTAAAATCGGGTCCCAGGGACCCGATTTACATTTCATTCAAAAAAAAAAATCGGGTCCAAAATCGGTCGGTCGCGTCGATCGCATCGCATGCGACCAAATCGCATGCGATGCGATCGACCCGATTTTTCCGACACGACCACCCCGATGTAAATCGGTGTGGCCGTCGACACGACCACCCCGATGTAAATCGGTGTGGCCGTGCTAGGAAACAAGTACCATATTTTTTATTTATAAGGCGCCACACGTGGTACGCAGCGCCGTACAAATAGAACATATTAGAACAGTACAGGGTAAACAGAACTAGACATAACAGTGACAGAAGATCAAAAACAGCACAATTAGCAATTAGCAGCACATCTCTTGGTACACAATACAGCAGATATATAGGGAAGTGAGTGAGAAGAGATGCAGGTGTAGATTGCAGGTGAGTAAGAGAGCTGTAATTGAAATGTAAGAAGGGTGCTGTGAGTACAGAAGGGGAGAGGGCCCTGCTCTATGGAGCTTACAATCTAGAAGGAGGGGGAGACAGACAGGTGACAAGATGTACAGGTAAGGAGACCTGAGGCAAGAAGTAAGAACGGCAGGGATAGTCAGGACATGAGGCAGCAGGTAGAGAAAGCGGACAAAGTAGTCCTCTCCCTCCTCCTATCCTCCTCTGTAAAATGTAAAGTCTAATGTGATGCTCATCATAATGATACTCGCACACCGCTTCCATTGGGCCAATATAGTGTACTACTAAATTTGGGCTCGCTATTCAGTCTTTTGCTCCAGGTGCTAATTTCAACTGTGCATTTTAAATAGATATCCGGTGTGGCATCTTTCTTGTGCAGAAGAACAATTGCTTGGGGGAAATCTTTGCCAATACATATTTTTTGCCATATATAAATTCTCCACAGTTTGGCTGATTTTTTTCTCTAATCTTGGCCAGCAAGTTGGTGGGCCTAACTGCTCATGGTGTCCTCTAAAAGGTGCCAGTCTCTCCTCCAGCATGGTGATTTACCACTGGACCGCATGCTTCATATCAGGCGCCCCTCTGCACCTACAGTATCCATGCTGGCTGCATTTATTAGGACGCTACTTGGTCTAAAAAAACATATAGTAACACTATTATTTTCGAACAGTTATTTGTTGGTGCACCACTGATGTTCAAGTATTCTTCCTACAAATATGTTTCCTTTTTTTCTATCCTCTATTTATCTAATCTCTACTTTCGGCTCCCTTCTCTGCCTTTTTCAAAACACAACCGTGTCAACGTGGCGAGGCCATGGAATGTCACATAGCTACATGGATTATTTTGAGACAATTTAGTGCCAGTGTCACCAGCATTCCTCACATCCAGAACAATACCAGACAATGGAATATGCTAGGTGTCCTGAGCTTGTCATTGTAGCCAGAGTGGCTAGATAACATATGAGGATGCTTCCTGCCTGTGTTATCCACCTGAGCTCTTGTGGAGTGTGGATGTCGGCTGCCCTCTCTGCTAGATTAACGATGACATCTTTATGTAACACATGGCTGGCCCCCTGGTCCAATGTGTTGGACGCCTCCTCATACTGGAGATTTTCAACAGTTCTGGCACCAAAATCACGATCTGAGCTACTGACCCAAGTACTGTAACGTCATTCCTCTTGGCTAGAGGTCCATTTCATTGCAGCAAGACATGGGACTAGATAACCATAGCCATCGTACTAGCTGTATGGGCTATTACAGGAAGCGACAAGCAAACTCCTCAGAACCAAAACAAAAATCCCAGCAGTCGAGTCTAGAAAGTATTTTGACCTTGTCACAGTAGCAAGAATTCTTTAGACAAGAGTGCCGTTACCTTGAAGCCACCTGCCTGTGTGTGTGCCAGTACCATGATGCCACCTGCCTGTGTTATCCAAATGTGTGTACAGGAGTTCACAAATCATCTAAATGCGTTTGAATATGCTCCCTGTCCTGCACAAAGTGTCCCGCAGGCGACTTTTGTCATCCTCTGGACTAGAAGGAGGCAAAAAAGTCCCGAATGGACATATTCTCCTCACAGAAGAAGAGAGATGTGTTCCATGCCGGGCACATCTAGCCTGGTGCGGGTCAGCTGCCACTGGCTAATCCTGGCCTCCTTCTTAGCGCTTAAGCTAGCGGTTGCCATATGGTGTTAGGGGAGACCTTGGAGTACGAAGGTGGTGAAGAGAACCGGTCCTCTGTTCCTCTCATGCCATAAAAAATGCACCTTTTCTGCGCTAGCAAAACACAGGGCGAGAGCATATCTTGACAAACTCGAAAGCTAGGACAAGGTTTACACGGCTGCTTGTTCCGCCAATAGGAGCACAGAACGCTCCCCTCTGATCAGCCAATCACAGCACATCCGGCAGGTTATATAAGAGACATCAGCTGCTCAGGGCACTGACTGTGTGTGACTTAACGATACCGCGTTTGTTTTTTTTGTTGCTGATCTATCCAACCGTACCATGGCAGAGACCGCACCCGCCGCCGCTGCTGTTCCGCCTTCAGAGGGCGCAGCCAAAAAGAAGAGGCAGCCAAAGAAAGCTGCTGGAGGAGCCAAGAAAAGCGCCAAGTCTTCTGGACCCAGCGTCTCCGAGCTGATCGTGAAAACCGTGGCCGCCTCCAAAGAGCGCAGCGGGGTTTCTCTTGCCGCCCTGAAGAAAGCTCTGGCTGCCGGAGGCTACGATGTGGAGAAGAACAACAGCCGCGTGAAGCTGGGCGTGAAAAGTTTGGTCACCAAAGGAACTCTCACCCAGGTGAAAGGCACCGGCGCTTCCGGCTCCTTCAAGCTCAATAAGAAGCAGGCGGAGAGCAAGAAGGTCGCCCAGAAGTCTCTGAAGCCCAAGAAACCTGCTGCAAAGAAAGTGGCCAAATCCCCGAAGAAGCCCAAGAAAGCTCCGAGTGCAGCCAAGAGCCCGAAGAAGGTGAAGAAGCCAGCAAAGGCGGCTGCAGCTGCCAAAAGCCCAAAGAAGCCTAAAGCGGTGAAGCCGAAGAAGGCGGCCGCCAAGAGTCCGGCCAAGAAGGCAGCGAAACCCAAAGCCGCCAAGAGTCCGGCCAAGAAGGCGGCGAAGCCCAAAGCCGCAAAAAGTCCGGCCAAGAAGGCAGCCAAGCCCAAGAAAGCCGCGGCAAAGAAGTAATGGCTGAACCGCCGCATCCTCGCTCCCTTGTTCTCCCCCCAAAAGGCTCTTTTCAGAGCCACCCACCCTCTCTCGACAGAGCTGTGAGCGCACGGCGTGGCCTGATGGCTGCGCCCTTCAGTAAGTCATCAACAGGTGCACCAGAATGTTGTAGCTTGCCCCTTAAATTCAGTCACTTCACAATTCTACAGATGTGCTTGGAAGTGGGAATAATGAAACAAGTTAAGTATCAACTCTTTAATAAACGCTTCATAGCGCATATAGCGTTTTGGTGCGCGTTTCAATGAATCACTGTAAACCGGGGGGCGCATTCACCTGTGGCACCATACCGCCCAGCCGGTTCTGCCCTACATCCTCTGTATAGGGCCAGCGCAATCTGTGGCAGAGCTGCCAGGGAAGATGCGTGATTCACCACTATAGAACTCTTTAGCTCAGCCTCGTGTATTTTTTTTTTTTTTTATTATCCCCAGCTGGAGTAACTGCTGCAAATCGTGTGGTGCAAGGGTATATACACAGTATATAGAGCTTAGTAAAACGCAGAGAAAGGCGGACTGGATCGTTGTTAAATCTGCATTCATCGTGACCCTTTCAAACACAATTGTCCGGAAAACGTATATGCCTCTGTGCAGTGGTCGCTACCAGCGTGGTTTGTACCGCAACCCTGTCAACAAATTGCGGATTACCAAATTACACAATCACCGACACTAAAAAGGAACCACTGCACCCGTGGCACCTCACTGCCTGCATCCACTAACGGTGCGGCTAGTGTGAGGGAATGAATTCATATTAGGACCCGGCAAATAGCCGCATTACACAGGGAGGTTGGAACAGCGCTCTCGTAGAAAAGATGGGTGGCCCTGAAAAGGGCCTTTGTGTGTGGGTGACTGAGTGAGATGCTCCTGGGAATTTAACCCCCGAACCCATAGAGAGTACGGCCCTGGCGTTTCAGAGCATAGACCACGTCCATAGCGGTCACAGTCTTCCTCTTGGCGTGCTCGGTGTAGGTGACGGCATCACGAATGACATTCTCCAGAAACACCTTCAGCACACCGCGGGTCTCCTCGTAGATGAGTCCAGAGATACGCTTAACACCCCCTCGCCTAGCTAGACGACGGATGGCAGGCTTGGTAATGCCCTGGATGTTGTCACGGAGAACCTTCCTGTGACGCTTAGCGCCTCCTTTGCCGAGCCCCTTTCCGCCTTTACCTCTTCCAGACATTCTCAAAAATCCTTCTGTGACAAACAGTAAAAATGAGTATAGTTTCCTGTCAGCGGCTTTTATAAAGTGGAAGAGCGGACCTGATGGGTGACTTGGACTTAAAGGCGGAGTCTTGTATCGCCTTGCCATTCGTTCATAAGCACAACCCTTTTATTGTTTTCCTTTCGTTCATTACTAGAAGATATTGTTTTATGTTTAGATTTATATGAACTGCTCTCTTGGTATTGTTTTCTTCGTTAATACCCAGTGTAACATTTCAGCTTGATTAGAGAACTAAACTATTCAGCTACGTTGTGGTGAATATTTGTGTGGATGAAACGTAATGACCAGACCGGTCCCGACGATAATAGTTTTATTTTTTTTACATTTTATTATACGTGGAATAGATATAGATACATTGTATATGTTCACTTTGAAAGTGGGGGAATTGGTAACGACAAAGGACCCACACAATGAGAGTCGCTCAGATATCGGCGGGAAATTAAAAACATCACCAAAAACATTCCCACTGGGAAACTGCTTCTGATAATCACAACTACTTTAACGTTTCCATAGCTCCCGGACTCGGTGTGTGTGTGTGTGTGTGTGTTACAGTGGGAACCGAGTTTGCCTGAGCAGGAATTACGTGTTCACCCTTAATTAAATGCATCGAAACGGAACCGAGTCACAGAAGTAACTGGGTACAATAGAGCTACGTTAACATACTGCACCCTTCATTTAGAAAGACAGTGATCCATTGGCAACGGTGCTCATCGAAAATTCGAATGTGATGTTTAAAGGCACCAACTGTTACAATTTAACAGTACTTTGCAACGTTTCCATCCAACAGAATGCTTTCGATTTTCGGCAGCTGCACACGGGGAACATTGCTGCCCTATGGGTCGCATGTATCTTTTCTTTTTCTATTTATTTATTTATTTAACCAGTGACATCTGCAATGTAACGAACCGGTCCTATATTTGAAACTGGATTCAGATCCTAGAAAGAGAACTACAGAATGCAGCTTTGCAAGTGGTAAGTAAAGGCATTTTTTTTTTTTTTTTTTTTCTGAACCAGTAGGGTTAACAATAGCTAGAGGGTACGTCACAAGTCAGTTATGTCTGTCGGTGTGCACTTATCCCGTGAGCCTGGACACAGCAAAAACCATCATAGTTACAGCTCGATTAGAGAGAAGGTGGGTGGCTCTGAAAAGAGCCTTTGTGTTGGTGTGGGTGGGAGAAGGGGAGATTACTTGGCGCTGGTGTACTTGGTGACGGCCTTGGTGCCCTCGGACACGGCGTGCTTGGCCAGCTCTCCAGGCAGCAGCAGACGTACGGCGGTCTGGATCTCCCTGGAGGTGATGGTGGAGCGCTTGTTGTAGTGAGCCAGGCGGGAAGCTTCCCCAGCAATGCGCTCAAAGATATCGTTGACAAAGGAGTTCATGATGCCCATAGCCTTGGAGGAGATGCCGGTATCAGGGTGCACCTGCTTCAGCACCTTGTACACGTAAATGGCGTAACTCTCCTTCCTGGTCTTTCTACGCTTCTTCCCATCCTTCTTCTGGGTCTTGGTCACCGCTTTCTTAGAGCCCTTCTTGGGCGCCGGCGCAGACTTTGCTGGATCTGGCATTGTAGCTTATCAACAAATAACCGCTTCAAATTCGAGAAGAAATGACTGTGTGCAAAAGTGCCGTACGTCGGCTATAGCTGCTCTATTTATAGGGATCTTATGCAAACGAGGCATCGCTGCTGTAAGCTACTCTATTGGGTAGAATTGTCGTGTGACGAAAAGCAGCATCGTTGACTCCACCCTTCAGATACGGATTGGTCTGTGGATAAACTTGAGCTGCATTGGTTAATTTGTAAGCAGGCCAATCACAGAGCAGACAGCATCGGGTAGCTGAGTATATAAGAGGAGGGCGGTATTTTACACTTACACTTTCGCAGGTTTCCATCTGTATTTGTAAAGCTTTTTTGCTCCGTTAGCTATTATGTCTGGAAGAGGTAAACAAGGCGGCAAAACCCGGGCTAAGGCCAAGACTCGTTCATCCAGGGCTGGTCTCCAGTTCCCAGTTGGTCGCGTGCATCGTCTGTTAAGGAAGGGAAACTATGCGGAACGAGTGGGTGCCGGTGCCCCGGTCTACCTGGCCGCGGTGCTGGAATATCTGACGGCTGAGATTCTGGAGCTTGCCGGAAACGCTGCCCGCGACAACAAGAAGACCCGCATCATCCCCCGCCACCTGCAGCTGGCTGTACGCAACGACGAAGAGCTCAACAAGCTGCTCGGTGGGGTGACCATCGCCCAGGGAGGTGTTCTGCCTAACATCCAGGCAGTGCTGCTGCCCAAGAAGACCGAGAGCCACAAGCCAGCTAAGAGCAAGTAATTCAACGGCAAAAAAATACTTTACCTAAAACACAAAGGCTCTTTTCAGAGCCACCCACCCCGACCTTAAAGAGCTGATTCATGTTTAAAATGTATACATGGAAGTTATTCGCCCGAATTAGCGGGACAGGTGTAAGTGCCACTGTGGCCTTTCTACGCTTAACAACAGGGACGTAAATTGAGTTTAACGTGTGTAGTGATATTGCATTACCGTCCCGCGTAACATGCCCCGCTTATCTGAAGGGAGACTTGTGCCTAGCCCTGGAAAGAGATGAAGGAGCTAGAACTGAGACTTTTCTTGTACTTAACATCAGTCGTTTTACTGTGAAGGCCGGTAGTCTGTTCGTTCCCTGGATAGATGAAGATTGTGCCTGTTTCGTGCAAGTAACAGGCTGGTGACAAATCACGGAGAAGATAAGAAACAGCCGAGGCTTGAGCCAGTAATGTACCTTATGCTTAAGTCTCATATAAATATATATATATATATATATATATATATGAAAGAATGTCCAATTATAATAGCTAGTAATGTAACTTATGCTCAAGTCTGTATACGTATACAGATTTTTTTTTTTTTTAAAGTGCCCCATGTTGTGAAGGACGGAAGGCGAACACAAGCTGTGTGTCTGGTAATTAAGGCCTTTAGCGGACAACCGGGCACCTTACCATGCCTCCAGTGTGAACACTACTATGTCATTGATGCTATAGCTCGTTTAGAAAGATTTGGTGGCTCTGAAAAGAGCCTTTGTTGTCGTTGTTGGGTTTCTAGAAGTGCCAAGTATCTATGCCCTCTCCCCACGGATCCTGCGGGCCAGCTGGATGTCTTTTGGCATGATGGTCACCCTCTTGGCGTGGATGGCGCACAGGTTGGTGTCCTCGAAGAGCCCCACCAGATAAGCTTCGCTGGCCTCTTGCAGGGCCATGACAGCAGAGCTCTGGAAGCGCAGGTCGGTCTTGAAGTCCTGGGCGATCTCACGCACCAGGCGCTGGAAGGGCAGCTTGCGGATGAGAAGCTCGGTGGATTTCTGGTAGCGGCGGATCTCACGGAGAGCCACAGTCCCGGGTCGGTAGCGGTGAGGCTTCTTCACGCCGCCGGTAGCTGGGGCGCTTTTCCGGGCAGCCTTGGTTGCTAGCTGCTTGCGGGGAGCTTTCCCGCCAGTAGATTTGCGAGCGGTTTGCTTTGTCCTGGCCATCCTTCTTCAACACGCACTTTAGCACCTCAGTCTGTTCTGTAGAAAGAAAAGTGAATCGAATTCAGCCGCTGCCATCTCCATTTATACACAGTGCTGCGCTGTCATTGGGTGAGCTAAGGGCATCCACCCTCCTGATTGGCAAAGTCATTCTCGTTTTCAAACGAGTCCTCTATGACGTTCCGTTTTCTCCCTTTATTGTATAGAACAGGCGGGCGCGGGAACGAAATGACGCGAGGAGGTTAGGTCACGTGTTAGTCACCAGAATGAACGAGAAGTATGTTCTGGCATCATGATCCGAGCGAGAAGGGACACCGACCCAATGGTCCCTTATATGCATAGCACACGGCGGTGATACTACATTGCACCATCACAACAAGGAACTCTGGGCTAAAGCGTTTTGGAAAATAAACGTAAACATATTATATTACATTACATACCATAGCTACCATGGGCGGGGAAAGTACTGCATGGGAACAATAGAAGTGCCTTACAGGTGTCTGAAACCCGGGAGATCGTACTATGAGATTGCTGTAACAACAACAGGTCACAGTATCTGCAGAGCATGGCACTTTCACAGTATTACGATCACTGATGGATCGCCGAAGCAGAAAAAATATATATATATTTATGAGGTCAGACTCAGAGCCGGATTAAGCCCTCGGTCAGCCCACACACCGTGCCCTCCCCAGTCCCACCGCCACACTTACCTCAGGGAGGGAGAGAAGGACACACGAAGGCTGGGTAAGGAGACCTGAGGCAAGAAGTAAGAACGGCAGGGATAGTCAGGACATGAGGCAGCAGGTAGAGAAAGCGGACAAAGTAGTCCTCTCCCTCCTCCTATCCTCCTCTGTAAAATGTAAAGTCTAATGTGATGCTCATCATAATGATACTCGCACACCGCTTCCATTGGGCCAATATAGTGTACTACTAAATTTGGGCTCGCTATTCAGTCTTTTGCTCCAGGTGCTAATTTCAACTGTGCATTTTAAATAGATATCCGGTGTGGCATCTTTCTTGTGCAGAAGAACAATTGCTTGGGGGAAATCTTTGCCAATACATATTTTTTGCCATATATAAATTCTCCACAGTTTGGCTGATTTTTTTCTCTAATCTTGGCCAGCAAGTTGGTGGGCCTAACTGCTCATGGTGTCCTCTAAAAGGTGCCAGTCTCTCCTCCAGCATGGTGATTTACCACTGGACCGCATGCTTCATATCAGGCGCCCCTCTGCACCTACAGTATCCATGCTGGCTGCATTTATTAGGACGCTACTTGGTCTAAAAAAACATATAGTAACACTATTATTTTCGAACAGTTATTTGTTGGTGCACCACTGATGTTCAAGTATTCTTCCTACAAATATGTTTCCTTTTTTTCTATCCTCTATTTATCTAATCTCTACTTTCGGCTCCCTTCTCTGCCTTTTTCAAAACACAACCGTGTCAACGTGGCGAGGCCATGGAATGTCACATAGCTACATGGATTATTTTGAGACAATTTAGTGCCAGTGTCACCAGCATTCCTCACATCCAGAACAATACCAGACAATGGAATATGCTAGGTGTCCTGAGCTTGTCATTGTAGCCAGAGTGGCTAGATAACATATGAGGATGCTTCCTGCCTGTGTTATCCACCTGAGCTCTTGTGGAGTGTGGATGTCGGCAGCCCTCTCTGCTAGATTAACGATGACATCTTTATGTAACACATGGCTGGCCCCCTGGTCCAATGTGTTGGACGCCTCCTCATACTGGAGATTTTCAACAGTTCTGGCACCAAAATCACGATCTGAGCTACTGACCCAAGTACTGTAACGTCATTCCTCTTGGCTAGAGGTCCATTTCATTGCAGCAAGACATGGGACTAGATAACCATAGCCATCGTACTAGCTGTATGGGCTATTACAGGAAGCGACAAGCAAACTCCTCAGAACCAAAACAAAAATCCCAGCAGTCGAGTCTAGAAAGTATTTTGACCTTGTCACAGTAGCAAGAATTCTTTAGACAAGAGTGCCGTTACCTTGAAGCCACCTGCCTGTGTGTGTGCCAGTACCATGATGCCACCTGCCTGTGTTATCCAAATGTGTGTACAGGAGTTCACAAATCATCTAAATGCGTTTGAATATGCTCCCTGTCCTGCACAAAGTGTCCCGCAGGCGACTTTTGTCATCCTCTGGACTAGAAGGAGGCAAAAAAGTCCCGAATGGACATATTCTCCTCACAGAAGAAGAGAGATGTGTTCCATGCCGGGCACATCTAGCCTGGTGCGGGTCAGCTGCCACTGGCTAATCCTGGCCTCCTTCTTAGCGCTTAAGCTAGCGGTTGCCATATGGTGTTAGGGGAGACCTTGGAGAACGAAGGTGGTGAAGAGAACCGGTCCTCTGTTCCTCTCATGCCATAAAAAATGCACCTTTTCTGCGCTAGCAAAACACAGGGCGAGAGCAGATCTTGACAAACTCGAAAGCTAGGACAAGGTTTACACGGCTGCTTGTTCCGCCAATAGGAGCACAGAACGCTCCCCTCTGATCAGCCAATCACAGCACATCCGGCAGGTTATATAAGAGACATCAGCTGCTCAGGGCACTGACTGTGTGTGACTTAACGATACCGCGTTTGTTTTTTTTTGTTGCTGATCTATCCAACCGTACCATGGCAGAGACCGCACCCGCCGCCGCTGCTGTTCCGCCTTCAGAGGGCGCAGCCAAAAAGAAGAGGCAGCCAAAGAAAGCTGCTGGAGGAGCCAAGAAAAGCGCCAAGTCTTCTGGACCCAGCGTCTCCGAGCTGATCGTGAAAACCGTGGCCGCCTCCAAAGAGCGCAGCGGGGTTTCTCTTGCCGCCCTGAAGAAAGCTCTGGCTGCCGGAGGCTACGATGTGGAGAAGAACAACAGCCGCGTGAAGCTGGGCGTGAAAAGTTTGGTCACCAAAGGAACTCTCACCCAGGTGAAAGGCACCGGCGCTTCCGGCTCCTTCAAGCTCAATAAGAAGCAGGCGGAGAGCAAGAAGGTCGCCCAGAAGTCTCTGAAGCCCAAGAAACCTGCTGCAAAGAAAGTGGCCAAATCCCCGAAGAAGCCCAAGAAAGCTCCGAGTGCAGCCAAGAGCCCGAAGAAGGTGAAGAAGCCAGCAAAGGCGGCTGCAGCTGCCAAAAGCCCAAAGAAGCCTAAAGCGGTGAAGCCGAAGAAGGCGGCCGCCAAGAGTCCGGCCAAGAAGGCAGCGAAACCCAAAGCCGCCAAGAGTCCGGCCAAGAAGGCGGCGAAGCCCAAAGCCGCAAAAAGTCCGGCCAAGAAGGCAGCCAAGCCCAAGAAAGCCGCGGCAAAGAAGTAATGGCTGAACCGCCGCATCCTCGCTCCCTTGTTCTCCCCCCAAAAGGCTCTTTTCAGAGCCACCCACCCTCTCTCGACAGAGCTGTGAGCGCACGGCGTGGCCTGATGGCTGCGCCCTTCAGTAAGTAATCAACAGGTGCACCAGAATGTTGTAGCTTGCCCCTTAAATTCAGTCACTTCACAATTCGACAGATGTGCTTGGAAGTGGGAATAATGAAACAAGTTAAGTATCAACTCTTTAATAAACGCTTCATAGCGCATATAGCGTTTTGGTGCGCGTTTCAATGAATCACTGTAAACCGGGGGGCGCATTCACCTGTGGCACCATACCTCCCAGCCGGTTCTGCCCTACATCCTCTGTATAGGGCCAGCGCAATCTGTGGCAGAGCTGTCAGGGAAGATGCGTGATTCACCACTATAGAACTCTTTAGCTCAGCCTCGTATTTTTTTTTTTTTTTTTTTATTATCCCCAGCTGGAGTAACTGCTGCAAATCGTGAGGTGCAAGGGTTTATACACAGTATATAGAGCTTAGTAAAACGCAGAGAAAGGCGGACTGGATCGTTGTTAAATCTGCGTTCATCGTGACCCTTTCAAACACAATTGTCCGGAAAACGTATATGCCTCTGTGCAGTGGTCGCTACCAGCGTGGTTTGTACCGCAACCCTGTCAACAAATTGCGGATTACCAAATTACACAATCACCGACACTAAAAAGGAACCACTGCACCCGTGGCACCTCACTGCCTGCATCCACTAACGGTGCGGCTAGTGTGAGGGAATGAATTCATATTAGGACCCGGCAAATAGCCGCATTACACAGGGAGGATGTAACAGCGCTCTCGTAGAAAAGATGGGTGGCCCTGAAAAGGGCCTTTGTGTGTGGGTGACTGAGTGAGATGCTCCTGGGAATTTAACCCCCGAACCCATAGAGAGTACGGCCCTGGCGTTTCAGAGCATAGACCACGTCCATAGCGGTCACAGTCTTCCTCTTGGCGTGCTCGGTGTAGGTGACGGCATCACGAATGACATTCTCCAGAAACACCTTCAGCACACCGCGGGTCTCCTCGTAGATGAGTCCAGAGATACGCTTAACACCCCCTCGCCTAGCTAGACGACGGATGGCAGGCTTGGTAATGCCCTGGATGTTGTCACGGAGAACCTTCCTGTGACGCTTAGCGCCTCCTTTGCCGAGCCCCTTTCCGCCTTTACCTCTTCCAGACATTCTCAAAAATCCTTCTGTGACAAACAGTAAGAATGAGTATAGTTTCCTGTCAGCGGCTTTTATAAAGTGGAAGAGCGGACCTGATGGGTGACTTGGACTTAAAGGCGGAGTCTTGTATCGCCTTGCCATTCGTTCATAAGCACAACCCTTTTATTGTTTTCCTTTCGTTCATTACTAGAAGATATTGTTTTATGTTTAGATTTATATGAACTGCTCTCTTGGTATTGTTTTCTTCGTTAATACCCAGTGTAACATTTCAGCTTGATTAATACCCAGTGTAACATTTCAGCTTGATTAGAGAACTAAACTATTCAGCTACGTTGTGGTGAATATTTGTGTGGATGAAACGTAATGACCAGACCGGTCCCGACGATAATAGTTCTATTTTTTTTACATTTTATTATACGTGGAATAGATATAGATACATTGTATATGTTCACTTTGAAAGTGGGGGAATTGGTAACGACAAAGGACCCACACAATGAGAGTCGCTCAGATATCGGCGGGAAATTAAAAACATCACCAAAAACATTCCCACTGGGAAACTGCTTCTGATAATCACAACTACTGTAACGTTTCCATAGCTCCCGGACTCGGTGTGTGTGTGTGTGTGTGTGTGTGTGTGTGTTACAGTGGGAACCGAGTTTGCCTGAGCAGGAATTACGTGTTCACCCTTAATTAAATGCATCGAAACGGAACCGAGTCACAGAAGTAACTGGGTACAATAGAGCTACGTTAACATACTGCACCCTTCATTTAGAAAGACAGTGATCCATTGGCAACGGTGCTCATCGAAAATTCGAATGTGATGTTTAAAGGCACCAACTGTTACAATTTAACAGTACTTTGCAACGTTTCCATCCAACAGAATGCTTTCGATTTTCGGCAGCTGCACACGGGGAACATTGCTGCCCTATGGGTCGCATGTATCTTTTCTTTTTCTATTTATTTATTTAACCAGTGACATATGCAATGTAACGAACCGGTCCTATATTTGAAACTGGATTCAGATCCTAGAAAGATAACTACAGAATGCAGCTTTGCAAGTGGTAAGTAAAGGCACTTTTTTTTTTTTTTTCTGAACCAGTAGGGTTAACAATAGCTAGAGGGTACGTCACAAGTCAGTTATGTCTGTCGGTGTGCACTTATCCCGTGAGCCTGGACACAGCAAAAACCATCATAGTTACAGCTCGATTAGAGAGAAGGTGGGTGGCTCTGAAAAGAGCCTTTGTGTTGGTGTGGGTGGGAGAAGGGGAGATTACTTGGCGCTGGTGTACTTGGTGACGGCCTTGGTGCCCTCGGACACGGCGTGCTTGGCCAGCTCTCCAGGCAGCAGCAGACGTACGGCGGTCTGGATCTCCCTGGAGGTGATGGTGGAGCGCTTGTTGTAGTGAGCCAGGCGGGAAGCTTCCCCAGCAATGCGCTCAAAGATATCGTTGACAAAGGAGTTCATGATGCCCATAGCCTTGGAGGAGATGCCGGTATCAGGGTGCACCTGCTTCAGCACCTTGTACACGTAAATGGCGTAACTCTCCTTCCTGGTCTTTCTACGCTTCTTCCCATCCTTCTTCTGGGTCTTGGTCACCGCTTTCTTAGAGCCCTTCTTGGGCGCCGGCGCAGACTTTGCTGGATCAGGCATTGTAGCTTATCAACAAATAACCGCTTCAAATTCGAGAAGAAATGACTGTGTGCAAAAGTGCCGTACGTCGGCTATAGCTGCTCTATTTATAGGGATCTTATGCAAACGAGGCATCGCTGCTGTAAGCTACTCTATTGGGTAGAATTGTCGTGTGACGAAAAGCAGCATCGTTGACTCCACCCTTCAGATACGGATTGGTCTGTGGATAAACTTGAGCTGCATTGGTTAATTTGTAAGCAGGCCAATCACAGAGCAGACAGCATCGGGTAACTGAGTATATAAGAGGAGGGCGGTATTTTACACTTACACTTTTGCAGGTTTCCATCTGTATTTGTAAAGCTTTTTTGCTCCGTTAGCTATTATGTCTGGAAGAGGTAAACAAGGCGGCAAAACCCGGGCTAAGGCCAAGACTCGTTCATCCAGGGCTGGTCTCCAGTTCCCAGTTGGTCGCGTGCATCGTCTGTTAAGGAAGGGAAACTATGCGGAACGAGTGGGTGCCGGTGCCCCGGTCTACCTGGCCGCGGTGCTGGAATATCTGACGGCTGAGATTCTGGAGCTTGCCGGAAACGCTGCCCGCGACAACAAGAAGACCCGCATCATCCCCCGCCACCTGCAGCTGGCTGTACGCAACGACGAAGAGCTCAACAAGCTGCTCGGTGGGGTGACCATCGCCCAGGGAGGTGTTCTGCCTAACATCCAGGCAGTGCTGCTGCCCAAGAAGACCGAGAGCCACAAGCCAGCTAAGAGCAAGTAATTCAACGGCAAAAAAATATTTTACCTAAAACACAAAGGCTCTTTTCAGAGCCACCCACCCCGACCTTAAAGAGCTGATTCATGTTTAAAATGTATACATGGAAGTTATTCGCCCGAATTAGCGGGACAGGTGTAAGTGCCACTGTGGCCTTTCTACGCTTAACAACAGGGACGTAAATTGAGTTTAACGTGTGTAGTGAAATTGCATTACCGTCCCGCGTAACATGCCCCGCTTATCTGAAGGGAGACTTGTGCCTAGCCCTGGAAAGAGATGAAGGAGCTAGAACTGAGACTTTTCTTGTACTTAACATCAATCGTTTACTGTGAAGGCCGGTAGTCTGTTCGTTCCCCCTGGATAGATGAAGATTGTGCCTGTGTCGTGCAAGTAACAGGCTGGTGACAAATCACGGAGAAGATAAGAAACAGCCGAGGCTTGAGCCAGTAATGTACCTTATGCTTAAGTCTCATATATATGAAAGAATGTTTAATTATAATAGCTAGTAATGTAACTTATGCTCAAGTCTGTATACGTATACAGATTTTTTTTTTTTTTTTTTTTTTTTAAAGTGCCCCATGTTGTGAAGGACGGAAGGCGAACACAAGCTGTGTGTCTGGTAATTAAGGCCTTTAGCGGACAACCGGGCACCTTACCATGCCTCCAGTGTGAACACTACTATGTCATTGATGCTATAGCTCGTTTAGAAAGATTTGGTGGCTCTGAAAAGAGCCTTTGTTGTCGTTGTTGGGTTTCTAGGAGTGCCAAGTATCTATGCCCTCTCCCCACGGATCCTGCGGGCCAGCTGGATGTCTTTTGGCATGATGGTCACCCTCTTGGCGTGGATGGCGCACAGGTTGGTGTCCTCGAAGAGCCCCACCAGATAAGCTTCGCTGGCCTCTTGCAGGGCCATGACAGCAGAGCTCTGGAAGCGCAGGTCGGTCTTGAAGTCCTGGGCGATCTCACGCACCAGGCGCTGGAAGGGCAGCTTGCGGATGAGCAGCTCGGTGGATTTCTGGTAGCGGCGGATCTCACGGAGAGCCACAGTCCCGGGTCGGTAGCGGTGAGGCTTCTTCACGCCGCCGGTAGCTGGGGCGCTTTTCCGGGCAGCCTTGGTTGCTAGCTGCTTGCGGGGAGCTTTCCCGCCAGTAGATTTGCGAGCGGTTTGCTTTGTCCTGGCCATCCTTCTTCAACACGCACTTCAGCACCTCAGTCTGTTCTGTAGAAAGAAAAGTGAATCGAATTCAGCCGCTGCCATCTCCATTTATACACAGTGCTGCGCTGTCATTGGGTGAGCTAAGGGCATCCACCCTCCTGATTGGCATTCTCGTTTTCAAACGAGTCCTCTATGACGTTCCGTTTTCTCCCTTTATTGTATAGAACAGGCGGGCGCGGGAACGAAATGACGCGAGGAGGTTAGGTCACGTGTTAGTCACCAGAATGAACGAGAAGTATGTTCTGGCATCATGATCCGAGCGAGAAGGGACACCGACCCAATGGTCCCTTATATGCATAGCACACGGCGGTGATACTACATTGCACCATCACAACAAGGAACTCTGGGCTAAAGCGTTTTGGAAAATAAACGTAAACATATTATATTACATTACATACCATAGCTACCATGGGCGGGGAAAGTACTGCATGGGAACAATAGAAGTGCCTTACAGGTGTCTGAAACCCGGGAGATCGTACTATGAGATTGCTGTAACAACAACAGGTCACAGTATCTGCAGAGCATGGCACTTTCACAGTATTACGATCACTGATGGATCGCCGAAGCAGAAAAAATATATATATATTTATGAGGTCAGACTCAGAGCCGGATTAAGCCCTCGGTCAGCCCACACACCGTGCCCTCCCCAGTCCCACCGCCACACTTACCTCAGGGAGGGAGAGAAGGACACACGAAGGCTGGGTAAGGAGACCTGAGGCAAGAAGTAAGAACGGCAGGGATAGTCAGGACATGAGGCAGCAGGTAGAGAAAGCGGACAAAGTAGTCCTCTCCCTCCTCCTATCCTCCTCTGTAAAATGTAAAGTCTAATGTGATGCTCATCATAATGATACTCGCACACCGCTTCCATTGGGCCAATATAGTGTACTACTAAATTTGGGCTCGCTATTCAGTCTTTTGCTCCAGGTGCTAATTTCAACTGTGCATTTTAAATAGATATCCGGTGTGGCATCTTTCTTGTGCAGAAGAACAATTGCTTGGGGGAAATCTTTGCCAATACATATTTTTTGCCATATATAAATTCTCCACAGTTTGGCTGATTTTTTTCTCTAATCTTGGCCAGCAAGTTGGTGGGCCTAACTGCTCATGGTGTCCTCTAAAAGGTGCCAGTCTCTCCTCCAGCATGGTGATTTACCACTGGACCGCATGCTTCATATCAGGCGCCCCTCTGCACCTACAGTATCCATGCTGGCTGCATTTATTAGGACGCTACTTGGTCTAAAAAAACATATAGTAACACTATTATTTTCGAACAGTTATTTGTTGGTGCACCACTGATGTTCAAGTATTCTTCCTACAAATATGTTTCCTTTTTTTCTATCCTCTATTTATCTAATCTCTACTTTCGGCTCCCTTCTCTGCCTTTTTCAAAACACAACCGTGTCAACGTGGCGAGGCCATGGAATGTCACATAGCTACATGGATTATTTTGAGACAATTTAGTGCCAGTGTCACCAGCATTCCTCACATCCAGAACAATACCAGACAATGGAATATGCTAGGTGTCCTGAGCTTGTCATTGTAGCCAGAGTGGCTAGATAACATATGAGGATGCTTCCTGCCTGTGTTATCCACCTGAGCTCTTGTGGAGTGTGGATGTCGGCTGCCCTCTCTGCTAGATTAACGATGACATCTTTATGTAACACATGGCTGGCCCCCTGGTCCAATGTGTTGGACGCCTCCTCATACTGGAGATTTTCAACAGTTCTGGCACCAAAATCACGATCTGAGCTACTGACCCAAGTACTGTAACGTCATTCCTCTTGGCTAGAGGTCCATTTCATTGCAGCAAGACATGGGACTAGATAACCATAGCCATCGTACTAGCTGTATGGGCTATTACAGGAAGCGACAAGCAAACTCCTCAGAACCAAAACAAAAATCCCAGCAGTCGAGTCTAGAAAGTATTTTGACCTTGTCACAGTAGCAAGAATTCTTTAGACAACAGTGCCGTTACCTTGAAGCCACCTGCCTGTGTGTGTGCCAGTACCATGATGCCACCTGCCTGTGTTATCCAAATGTGTGTACAGGAGTTCACAAATCATCTAAATGCGTTTGAATATGCTCCCTGTCCTGCACAAAGTGTCGCGCAGGCGACTTTTGTCATCCTCTGGACTAGAAGGAGGCAAAAAAGTCCCGAATGGACATATTCTCCTCACAGAAGAAGAGAGATGTGTTCCATGCCGGGCACATCTAGCCTGGTGCGGGTCAGCTGCCACTGGCTAATCCTGGCCTCCTTCTTAGCGCTTAAGCTAGCGGTTGCCATATGGTGTTAGGGGAGACCTTGGAGTACGAAGGTGGTGAAGAGAACCGGTCCTCTGTTCCTCTCATGCCATAAAAAATGCACCTTTTCTGCGCTAGCAAAACACAGGGCGAGAGCAGATCTTGTCAAACTCGAAAGCTAGGACAAGGTTTACACGGCTGCTTGTTCCGCCAATAGGAGCACAGAACGCTCCCCTCTGATCAGCCAATCACAGCACATCCGGCAGGTTATATAAGAGACATCAGCTGCTCAGGGCACTGACTGTGTGTGACTTAACGATACCGCGTTTGTTTTTTTTTGTTGCTGATCTATCCAACCGTACCATGGCAGAGACCGCACCCGCCGCCGCTGCTGTTCCGCCTTCAGAGGGCGCAGCCAAAAAGAAGAGGCAGCCAAAGAAAGCTGCTGGAGGAGCCAAGAAAAGCGCCAAGTCTTCTGGACCCAGCGTCTCCGAGCTGATCGTGAAAACCGTGGCCGCCTCCAAAGAGCGCAGCGGGGTTTCTCTTGCCGCCCTGAAGAAAGCTCTGGCTGCCGGAGGCTACGATGTGGAGAAGAACAACAGCCGCGTGAAGCTGGGCGTGAAAAGTTTGGTCACCAAAGGAACTCTCACCCAGGTGAAAGGCACCGGCGCTTCCGGCTCCTTCAAGCTCAATAAGAAGCAGGCGGAGAGCAAGAAGGTCGCCCAGAAGTCTCTGAAGCCCAAGAAACCTGCTGCAAAGAAAGTGGCCAAATCCCCGAAGAAGCCCAAGAAAGCTCCGAGTGCAGCCAAGAGCCCGAAGAAGGTGAAGAAGCCAGCAAAGGCGGCTGCAGCTGCCAAAAGCCCAAAGAAGCCTAAAGCGGTGAAGCCGAAGAAGGCGGCCGCCAAGAGTCCGGCCAAGAAGGCAGCGAAACCCAAAGCCGCCAAGAGTCCGGCCAAGAAGGCGGCGAAGCCCAAAGCCGCAAAAAGTCCGGCCAAGAAGGCAGCCAAGCCCAAGAAAGCCGCGGCAAAGAAGTAATGGCTGAACCGCCGCATCCTCGCTCCCTTGTTCTCCCCCCAAAAGGCTCTTTTCAGAGCCACCCACCCTCTCTCGACAGAGCTGTGAGCGCACGGCGTGGCCTGATGGCTGCGCCCTTCAGTAAGTCATCAACAGGTGCACCAGAATGTTGTAGCTTGCCCCTTAAATTCAGTCACTTCACAATTCTACAGATGTGCTTGGAAGTGGGAATAATGAAACAAGTTAAGTATCAACTCTTTAATAAACGCTTCATAGCGCATATAGCGTTTTGGTGCGCGTTTCAATGAATCACTGTAAACCGGGGGGCGCATTCACCTGTGGCACCATACCGCCCAGCCGGTTCTGCCCTACATCCTCTGTATAGGGCCAGCGCAATCTGTGGCAGAGCTGTCAGGGAAGATGCGTGATTCACCACTATAGAACTCTTTAGCTCAGCCTCGTGTATTTTTTTTTTTTTTTTTTTTAATTATCCCCAGCTGGAGTAACTGCTGCAAATCGTGTGGTGCAAGGGTATATACACAGTATATAGAGCTTAGTAAAACGCAGAGAAAGGCGGACTGGATCGTTGTTAAATCTGCATTCATCGTGACCCTTTCAAACACAATTGTCCGGAAAACGTATATGCCTCTGTGCAGTGGTCGCTACCAGCGTGGTTTGTACCGCAACCCTGTCAACAAATTGCGGATTACCAAATTACACAATCACCGACACTAAAAAGGAACCACTGCACCCGTGGCACCTCACTGCCTGCATCCACTAACGGTGCGGCTAGTGTGAGGGAATGAATTCATATTAGGACCCGGCAAATAGCCGCATTACACAGGGAGGTTGGAACAGCGCTCTCGTAGAAAAGATGGGTGGCCCTGAAAAGGGCCTTTGTGTGTGGGTGACTGAGTGAGATGCTCCTGGGAATTTAACCCCCGAACCCATAGAGAGTACGGCCCTGGCGTTTCAGAGCATAGACCACGTCCATAGCGGTCACAGTCTTCCTCTTGGCGTGCTCGGTGTAGGTGACGGCATCACGAATGACATTCTCCAGAAACACCTTCAGCACACCGCGGGTCTCCTCGTAGATGAGTCCAGAGATACGCTTAACACCCCCTCGCCTAGCTAGACGACGGATGGCAGGCTTGGTAATGCCCTGGATGTTGTCACGGAGAACCTTCCTGTGACGCTTAGCGCCTCCTTTGCCGAGCCCCTTTCCGCCTTTACCTCTTCCAGACATTCTCAAAAATCCTTCTGTGACAAACAGTAAGAATGAGTATAGTTTCCTGTCAGCGGCTTTTATAAAGTGGAAGAGCGGACCTGATGGGTGACTTGGACTTAAAGGCGGAGTCTTGTATCGCCTTGCCATTCGTTCATAAGCACAACCCTTTTATTGTTTTCCTTTCGTTCATTACTAGAAGATATTGTTTTATGTTTAGATTTATATGAACTGCTCTCTTGGTATTGTTTTCTTCGTTAATACCCAGTGTAACATTTCAGCTTGATTAGAGAACTAAACTATTCAGCTACGTTGTGGTGAATATTTGTGTGGATGAAACGTAATGACCAGACCGGTCCCGACGATAATAGTTTTATTTTTTTTACATTTTATTATACGTGGAATAGATATAGATACATTGTATATGTTCACTTTGAAAGTGGGGGAATTGGTAACGACAAAGGACCCACACAATGAGAGTCGCTCAGATATCGGCGGGAAATTAAAAACATCACCAAAAACATTCCCACTGGGAAACTGCTTCTGATAATCACAACTACTTTAACGTTTCCATAGCTCCCGGACTCGGTGTGTGTGTGTGTGTGTGTGTTACAGTGGGAACCGAGTTTGCCTGAGCAGGAATTACGTGTTCACCCTTAATTAAATGCATCGAAACGGAACCGAGTCACAGAAGTAACTGGGTACAATAGAGCTACGTTAACATACTGCACCCTTCATTTAGAAAGACAGTGATCCATTGGCAACGGTGCTCATCGAAAATTCGAATGTGATGTTTAAAGGCACCAACTGTTACAATTTAACAGTACTTTGCAACGTTTCCATCCAACAGAATGCTTTCGATTTTCGGCAGCTGCACACGGGGAACATTGCTGCCCTATGGGTCGCATGTATCTTTTCTTTTTCTATTTATTTATTTATTTAACCAGTGACATCTGCAATGTAACGAACCGGTCCTATATTTGAAACTGGATTCAGATCCTAGAAAGAGAACTACAGAATGCAGCTTTGCAAGTGGTAAGTAAAGGCATTTTTTTTTTTTTTTTTTTTTCTGAACCAGTAGGGTTAACAATAGCTAGAGGGTACGTCACAAGTCAGTTATGTCTGTCGGTGTGCACTTATCCCGTGAGCCTGGACACAGCAAAAACCATCATAGTTACAGCTCGATTAGAGAGAAGGTGGGTGGCTCTGAAAAGAGCCTTTGTGTTGGTGTGGGTGGGAGAAGGGGAGATTACTTGGCGCTGGTGTACTTGGTGACGGCCTTGGTGCCCTCGGACACGGCGTGCTTGGCCAGCTCTCCAGGCAGCAGCAGACGTACGGCGGTCTGGATCTCCCTGGAGGTGATGGTGGAGCGCTTGTTGTAGTGAGCCAGGCGGGAAGCTTCCCCAGCAATGCGCTCAAAGATATCGTTGACAAAGGAGTTCATGATGCCCATAGCCTTGGAGGAGATGCCGGTATCAGGGTGCACCTGCTTCAGCACCTTGTACACGTAAATGGCGTAACTCTCCTTCCTGGTCTTTCTACGCTTCTTCCCATCCTTCTTCTGGGTCTTGGTCACCGCTTTCTTAGAGCCCTTCTTGGGCGCCGGCGCAGACTTTGCTGGATCTGGCATTGTAGCTTATCAACAAATAACCGCTTCAAATTCGAGAAGAAATGACTGTGTGCAAAAGTGCCGTACGTCGGCTATAGCTGCTCTATTTATAGGGATCTTATGCAAACGAGGCATCGCTGCTGTAAGCTACTCTATTGGGTAGAATTGTCGTGTGACGAAAAGCAGCATCGTTGACTCCACCCTTCAGATACGGATTGGTCTGTGGATAAACTTGAGCTGCATTGGTTAATTTGTAAGCAGGCCAATCACAGAGCAGACAGCATCGGGTAGCTGAGTATATAAGAGGAGGGCGGTATTTTACACTTACACTTTCGCAGGTTTCCATCTGTATTTGTAAAGCTTTTTTGCTCCGTTAGCTATTATGTCTGGAAGAGGTAAACAAGGCGGCAAAACCCGGGCTAAGGCCAAGACTCGTTCATCCAGGGCTGGTCTCCAGTTCCCAGTTGGTCGCGTGCATCGTCTGTTAAGGAAGGGAAACTATGCGGAACGAGTGGGTGCCGGTGCCCCGGTCTACCTGGCCGCGGTGCTGGAATATCTGACGGCTGAGATTCTGGAGCTTGCCGGAAACGCTGCCCGCGACAACAAGAAGACCCGCATCATCCCCCGCCACCTGCAGCTGGCTGTACGCAACGACGAAGAGCTCAACAAGCTGCTCGGTGGGGTGACCATCGCCCAGGGAGGTGTTCTGCCTAACATCCAGGCAGTGCTGCTGCCCAAGAAGACCGAGAGCCACAAGCCAGCTAAGAGCAAGTAATTCAACGGCAAAAAAATACTTTACCTAAAACACAAAGGCTCTTTTCAGAGCCACCCACCCCGACCTTAAAGAGCTGATTCATGTTTAAAATGTATACATGGAAGTTATTCGCCCGAATTAGCGGGACAGGTGTAAGTGCCACTGTGGCCTTTCTACGCTTAACAACAGGGACGTAAATTGAGTTTAACGTGTGTAGTGATATTGCATTACCGTCCCGCGTAACATGCCCCGCTTATCTGAAGGGAGACTTGTGCCTAGCCCTGGAAAGAGATGAAGGAGCTAGAACTGAGACTTTTCTTGTACTTAACATCAGTCGTTTTACTGTGAAGGCCGGTAGTCTGTTCGTTCCCTGGATAGATGAAGATTGTGCCTGTTTCGTGCAAGTAACAGGCTGGTGACAAATCACGGAGAAGATAAGAAACAGCCGAGGCTTGAGCCAGTAATGTACCTTATGCTTAAGTCTCATATAAATATATATATATATATATATATATATATGAAAGAATGTCCAATTATAATAGCTAGTAATGTAACTTATGCTCAAGTCTGTATACGTATACAGATTTTTTTTTTTTTTAAAGTGCCCCATGTTGTGAAGGACGGAAGGCGAACACAAGCTGTGTGTCTGGTAATTAAGGCCTTTAGCGGACAACCGGGCACCTTACCATGCCTCCAGTGTGAACACTACTATGTCATTGATGCTATAGCTCGTTTAGAAAGATTTGGTGGCTCTGAAAAGAGCCTTTGTTGTCGTTGTTGGGTTTCTAGAAGTGCCAAGTATCTATGCCCTCTCCCCACGGATCCTGCGGGCCAGCTGGATGTCTTTTGGCATGATGGTCACCCTCTTGGCGTGGATGGCGCACAGGTTGGTGTCCTCGAAGAGCCCCACCAGATAAGCTTCGCTGGCCTCTTGCAGGGCCATGACAGCAGAGCTCTGGAAGCGCAGGTCGGTCTTGAAGTCCTGGGCGATCTCACGCACCAGGCGCTGGAAGGGCAGCTTGCGGATGAGAAGCTCGGTGGATTTCTGGTAGCGGCGGATCTCACGGAGAGCCACAGTCCCGGGTCGGTAGCGGTGAGGCTTCTTCACGCCGCCGGTAGCTGGGGCGCTTTTCCGGGCAGCCTTGGTTGCTAGCTGCTTGCGGGGAGCTTTCCCGCCAGTAGATTTGCGAGCGGTTTGCTTTGTCCTGGCCATCCTTCTTCAACACGCACTTTAGCACCTCAGTCTGTTCTGTAGAAAGAAAAGTGAATCGAATTCAGCCGCTGCCATCTCCATTTATACACAGTGCTGCGCTGTCATTGGGTGAGCTAAGGGCATCCACCCTCCTGATTGGCAAAGTCATTCTCGTTTTCAAACGAGTCCTCTATGACGTTCCGTTTTCTCCCTTTATTGTATAGAACAGGCGGGCGCGGGAACGAAATGACGCGAGGAGGTTAGGTCACGTGTTAGTCACCAGAATGAACGAGAAGTATGTGCTGGCATCATGATCCGAGCGAGAAGGGACACCGACCCAATGGTCCCTTATATGCATAGCACACGGCGGTGATACTACATTGCACCATCACAACAAGGAACTCTGGGCTAAAGCGTTTTGGAAAATAAACGTAAACATATTATATTACATTACATACCATAGCTACCATGGGCGGGGAAAGTACTGCATGGGAACAATAGAAGTGCCTTACAGGTGTCTGAAACCCGGGAGATCGTACTATGAGATTGCTGTAACAACAACAGGTCACAGTATCTGCAGAGCATGGCACTTTCACAGTATTACGATCACTGATGGATCGCCGAAGCAGAAAAAATATATATATATTTATGAGGTCAGACTCAGAGCCGGATTAAGCCCTCGGTCAGCCCACACACCGTGCCCTCCCCAGTCCCACCGCCACACTTACCTCAGGGAGGGAGAGAAGGACACACGAAGGCTGGGTAAGGAGACCTGAGGCAAGAAGTAAGAACGGCAGGGATAGTCAGGACATGAGGCAGCAGGTAGAGAAAGCGGACAAAGTAGTCCTCTCCCTCCTCCTATCCTCCTCTGTAAAATGTAAAGTCTAATGTGATGCTCATCATAATGATACTCGCACACCGCTTCCATTGGGCCAATATAGTGTACTACTAAATTTGGGCTCGCTATTCAGTCTTTTGCTCCAGGTGCTAATTTCAACTGTGCATTTTAAATAGATATCCGGTGTGGCATCTTTCTTGTGCAGAAGAACAATTGCTTGGGGGAAATCTTTGCCAATACATATTTTTTGCCATATATAAATTCTCCACAGTTTGGCTGATTTTTTTCTCTAATCTTGGCCAGCAAGTTGGTGGGCCTAACTGCTCATGGTGTCCTCTAAAAGGTGCCAGTCTCTCCTCCAGCATGGTGATTTACCACTGGACCGCATGCTTCATATCAGGCGCCCCTCTGCACCTACAGTATCCATGCTGGCTGCATTTATTAGGACGCTACTTGGTCTAAAAAAACATATAGTAACACTATTATTTTCGAACAGTTATTTGTTGGTGCACCACTGATGTTCAAGTATTCTTCCTACAAATATGTTTCCTTTTTTTCTATCCTCTATTTATCTAATCTCTACTTTCGGCTCCCTTCTCTGCCTTTTTCAAAACACAACCGTGTCAACGTGGCGAGGCCATGGAATGTCACATAGCTACATGGATTATTTTGAGACAATTTAGTGCCAGTGTCACCAGCATTCCTCACATCCAGAACAATACCAGACAATGGAATATGCTAGGTGTCCTGAGCTTGTCATTGTAGCCAGAGTGGCTAGATAACATATGAGGATGCTTCCTGCCTGTGTTATCCACCTGAGCTCTTGTGGAGTGTGGATGTCGGCTGCCCTCTCTGCTAGATTAACGATGACATCTTTATGTAACACATGGCTGGCCCCCTGGTCCAATGTGTTGGACGCCTCCTCATACTGGAGATTTTCAACAGTTCTGGCACCAAAATCACGATCTGAGCTACTGACCCAAGTACTGTAACGTCATTCCTCTTGGCTAGAGGTCCATTTCATTGCAGCAAGACATGGGACTAGATAACCATAGCCATCGTACTAGCTGTATGGGCTATTACAGGAAGCGACAAGCAAACTCCTCAGAACCAAAACAAAAATCCCAGCAGTCGAGTCTAGAAAGTATTTTGACCTTGTCACAGTAGCAAGAATTCTTTAGACAAGAGTGCCGTTACCTTGAAGCCACCTGCCTGTGTGTGTGCCAGTACCATGATGCCACCTGCCTGTGTTATCCAAATGTGTGTACAGGAGTTCACAAATCATCTAAATGCGTTTGAATATGCTCCCTGTCCTGCACAAAGTGTCCCGCAGGCGACTTTTGTCATCCTCTGGACTAGAAGGAGGCAAAAAAGTCCCGAATGGACATATTCTCCTCACAGAAGAAGAGAGATGTGTTCCATGCCGGGCACATCTAGCCTGGTGCGGGTCAGCTGCCACTGGCTAATCCTGGCCTCCTTCTTAGCGCTTAAGCTAGCGGTTGCCATATGGTGTTAGGGGAGACCTTGGAGAACGAAGGTGGTGAAGAGAACCGGTCCTCTGTTCCTCTCATGCCATAAAAAATGCACCTTTTCTGCGCTAGCAAAACACAGGGCGAGAGCAGATCTTGACAAACTCGAAAGCTAGGACAAGGTTTACACGGCTGCTTGTTCCGCCAATAGGAGCACAGAACGCTCCCCTCTGATCAGCCAATCACAGCACATCCGGCAGGTTATATAAGAGACATCAGCTGCTCAGGGCACTGACTGTGTGTGACTTAACGATACCGCGTTTGTTTTTTTTTGTTGCTGATCTATCCAACCGTACCATGGCAGAGACCGCACCCGCCGCCGCTGCTGTTCCGCCTTCAGAGGGCGCAGCCAAAAAGAAGAGGCAGCCAAAGAAAGCTGCTGGAGGAGCCAAGAAAAGCGCCAAGTCTTCTGGACCCAGCGTCTCCGAGCTGATCGTGAAAACCGTGGCCGCCTCCAAAGAGCGCAGCGGGGTTTCTCTTGCCGCCCTGAAGAAAGCTCTGGCTGCCGGAGGCTACGATGTGGAGAAGAACAACAGCCGCGTGAAGCTGGGCGTGAAAAGTTTGGTCACCAAAGGAACTCTCACCCAGGTGAAAGGCACCGGCGCTTCCGGCTCCTTCAAGCTCAATAAGAAGCAGGCGGAGAGCAAGAAGGTCGCCCAGAAGTCTCTGAAGCCCAAGAAACCTGCTGCAAAGAAAGTGGCCAAATCCCCGAAGAAGCCCAAGAAAGCTCCGAGTGCAGCCAAGAGCCCGAAGAAGGTGAAGAAGCCAGCAAAGGCGGCTGCAGCTGCCAAAAGCCCAAAGAAGCCTAAAGCGGTGAAGCCGAAGAAGGCGGCCGCCAACAGTCCGGCCAAGAAGGCAGCGAAACCCAAAGCCGCCAAGAGTCCGGCCAAGAAGGCGGCGAAGCCCAAAGCCGCAAAAAGTCCGGCCAAGAAGGCAGCCAAGCCCAAGAAAGCCGCGGCAAAGAAGTAATGGCTGAACCGCCGCATCCTCGCTCCCTTGTTCTCCCCCCAAAAGGCTCTTTTCAGAGCCACCCACCCTCTCTCGACAGAGCTGTGAGCGCACGGCGTGGCCTGATGGCTGCGCCCTTCAGTAAGTCATCAACAGGTGCACCAGAATGTTGTAGCTTGCCCCTTAAATTCAGTCACTTCACAATTCTACAGATGTGCTTGGAAGTGGGAATAATGAAACAAGTTAAGTATCAACTCTTTAATAAACGCTTCATAGCGCATATAGCGTTTTGGTGCGCGTTTCAATGAATCACTGTAAACCGGGGGGCGCATTCACCTGTGGCACCATACCGCCCAGCCGGTTCTGCCCTACATCCTCTGTATAGGGCCAGCGCAATCTGTGGCAGAGCTGTCAGGGAAGATGCGTGATTCACCACTATAGAACTCTTTAGCTCAGCCTCGTGTATTTTTTTTTTTTTTTTTTAATTATCCCCAGCTGGAGTAACTGCTGCAAATCGTGTGGTGCAAGAGTATATACACAGTATATAGAGCTTAGTAAAACGCAGAGAAAGGCGGACTGGATCGTTGTTAAATCTGCATTCATCGTGACCCTTTCAAACACAATTGTCCGGAAAACGTATATGCCTCTGTGCAGTGGTCGCTACCAGCGTGGTTTGTACCGCAACCCTGTCAACAAATTGCGGATTACCAAATTACACAATCACCGACACTAAAAAGGAACCACTGCACCCGTGGCACCTCACTGCCTGCATCCACTAACGGTGCGGCTAGTGTGAGGGAATGAATTCATATTAGGACCCGGCAAATAGCCGCATTACACAGGGAGGTTGGAACAGCGCTCTCGTAGAAAAGATGGGTGGCCCTGAAAAGGGCCTTTGTGTGTGGGTGACTGAGTGAGATGCTCCTGGGAATTTAACCCCCGAACCCATAGAGAGTACGGCCCTGGCGTTTCAGAGCATAGACCACGTCCATAGCGGTCACAGTCTTCCTCTTGGCGTGCTCGGTGTAGGTGACGGCATCACGAATGACATTCTCCAGAAACACCTTCAGCACACCGCGGGTCTCCTCGTAGATGAGTCCAGAGATACGCTTAACACCCCCTCGCCTAGCTAGACGACGGATGGCAGGCTTGGTAATGCCCTGGATGTTGTCACGGAGAACCTTCCTGTGACGCTTAGCGCCTCCTTTGCCGAGCCCCTTTCCGCCTTTACCTCTTCCAGACATTCTCAAAAATCCTTCTGTGACAAACAGTAAGAATGAGTATAGTTTCCTGTCAGCGGCTTTTATAAAGTGGAAGAGCGGACCTGATGGGTGACTTGGACTTAAAGGCGGAGTCTTGTATCGCCTTGCCATTCGTTCATAAGCACAACCCTTTTATTGTTTTCCTTTCGTTCATTACTAGAAGATATTGTTTTATGTTTAGATTTATATGAACTGCTCTCTTGGTATTGTTTTCTTCGTTAATACCCAGTGTAACATTTCAGCTTGATTAGAGAACTAAACTATTCAGCTACGTTGTGGTGAATATTTGTGTGGATGAAACGTAATGACCAGACCGGTCCCGACGATAATAGTTTTATTTTTTTTACATTTTATTATACGTGGAATAGATATAGATACATTGTATATGTTCACTTTGAAAGTGGGGGAATTGGTAACGACAAAGGACCCACACAATGAGAGTCGCTCAGATATCGGCGGGAAATTAAAAACATCACCAAAAACATTCCCACTGGGAAACTGCTTCTGATAATCACAACTACTTTAACGTTTCCATAGCTCCCGGACTCGGTGTGTGTGTGTGTGTGTGTTACAGTGGGAACCGAGTTTGCCTGAGCAGGAATTACGTGTTCACCCTTAATTAAATGCATCGAAACGGAACCGAGTCACAGAAGTAACTGGGTACAATAGAGCTACGTTAACATACTGCACCCTTCATTTAGAAAGACAGTGATCCATTGGCAACGGTGCTCATCGAAAATTCGAATGTGATGTTTAAAGGCACCAACTGTTACAATTTAACAGTACTTTGCAACGTTTCCATCCAACAGAATGCTTTCGATTTTCGGCAGCTGCACACGGGGAACATTGCTGCCCTATGGGTCGCATGTATCTTTTCTTTTTCTATTTATTTATTTATTTAACCAGTGACATCTGCAATGTAACGAACCGGTCCTATATTTGAAACTGGATTCAGATCCTAGAAAGAGAACTACAGAATGCAGCTTTGCAAGTGGTAATAAGTAAAGGCATTTTTTTTTTTTTTTTTTTTTTCTGAACCAGTAGGGTTAACAATAGCTAGAGGGTACGTCACAAGTCAGTTATGTCTGTCGGTGTGCACTTATCCCGTGAGCCTGGACACAGCAAAAACCATCATAGTTACAGCTCGATTAGAGAGAAGGTGGGTGGCTCTGAAAAGAGCCTTTGTGTTGGTGTGGGTGGGAGAAGGGGAGATTACTTGGCGCTGGTGTACTTGGTGACGGCCTTGGTGCCCTCGGACACGGCGTGCTTGGCCAGCTCTCCAGGCAGCAGCAGACGTACGGCGGTCTGGATCTCCCTGGAGGTGATGGTGGAGCGCTTGTTGTAGTGAGCCAGGCGGGAAGCTTCCCCAGCAATGCGCTCAAAGATATCGTTGACAAAGGAGTTCATGATGCCCATAGCCTTGGAGGAGATGCCGGTATCAGGGTGCACCTGCTTCAGCACCTTGTACACGTAAATGGCGTAACTCTCCTTCCTGGTCTTTCTACGCTTCTTCCCATCCTTCTTCTGGGTCTTGGTCACCGCTTTCTTAGAGCCCTTCTTGGGCGCCGGCGCAGACTTTGCTGGATCTGGCATTGTAGCTTATCAACAAATAACCGCTTCAAATTCGAGAAGAAATGACTGTGTGCAAAAGTGCCGTACGTCGGCTATAGCTGCTCTATTTATAGGGATCTTATGCAAACGAGGCATCGCTGCTGTAAGCTACTCTATTGGGTAGAATTGTCGTGTGACGAAAAGCAGCATCGTTGACTCCACCCTTCAGATACGGATTGGTCTGTGGATAAACTTGAGCTGCATTGGTTAATTTGTAAGCAGGCCAATCACAGAGCAGACAGCATCGGGTAGCTGAGTATATAAGAGGAGGGCGGTATTTTACACTTACACTTTCGCAGGTTTCCATCTGTATTTGTAAAGCTTTTTTGCTCCGTTAGCTATTATGTCTGGAAGAGGTAAACAAGGCGGCAAAACCCGGGCTAAGGCCAAGACTCGTTCATCCAGGGCTGGTCTCCAGTTCCCAGTTGGTCGCGTGCATCGTCTGTTAAGGAAGGGAAACTATGCGGAACGAGTGGGTGCCGGTGCCCCGGTCTACCTGGCCGCGGTGCTGGAATATCTGACGGCTGAGATTCTGGAGCTTGCCGGAAACGCTGCCCGCGACAACAAGAAGACCCGCATCATCCCCCGCCACCTGCAGCTGGCTGTACGCAACGACGAAGAGCTCAACAAGCTGCTCGGTGGGGTGACCATCGCCCAGGGAGGTGTTCTGCCTAACATCCAGGCAGTGCTGCTGCCCAAGAAGACCGAGAGCCACAAGCCAGCTAAGAGCAAGTAATTCAACGGCAAAAAAATACTTTACCTAAAACACAAAGGCTCTTTTCAGAGCCACCCACCCCGACCTTAAAGAGCTGATTCATGTTTAAAATGTATACATGGAAGTTATTCGCCCGAATTAGCGGGACAGGTGTAAGTGCCACTGTGGCCTTTCTACGCTTAACAACAGGGACGTAAATTGAGTTTAACGTGTGTAGTGATATTGCATTACCGTCCCGCGTAACATGCCCCGCTTATCTGAAGGGAGACTTGTGCCTAGCCCTGGAAAGAGATGAAGGAGCTAGAACTGAGACTTTTCTTGTACTTAACATCAGTCGTTTTACTGTGAAGGCCGGTAGTCTGTTCGTTCCCTGGATAGATGAAGATTGTGCTTGTTTCGTGCAAGTAACAGGCTGGTGACAAATCACGGAGAAGATAAGAAACAGCCGAGGCTTGAGCCAGTAATGTACCTTATGCTTAAGTCTCATATAAATATATATATATATATATATATATGAAAGAATGTCCAATTATAATAGCTAGTAATGTAACTTATGCTCAAGTCTGTATACGTATACAGATTTTTTTTTTTTTTAAAGTGCCCCATGTTGTGAAGGACGGAAGGCGAACACAAGCTGTGTGTCTGGTAATTAAGGCCTTTAGCGGACAACCGGGCACCTTACCATGCCTCCAGTGTGAACACTACTATGTCATTGATGCTATAGCTCGTTTAGAAAGATTTGGTGGCTCTGAAAAGAGCCTTTGTTGTCGTTGTTGGGTTTCTAGAAGTGCCAAGTATCTATGCCCTCTCCCCACGGATCCTGCGGGCCAGCTGGATGTCTTTTGGCATGATGGTCACCCTCTTGGCGTGGATGGCGCACAGGTTGGTGTCCTCGAAGAGCCCCACCAGATAAGCTTCGCTGGCCTCTTGCAGGGCCATGACAGCAGAGCTCTGGAAGCGCAGGTCGGTCTTGAAGTCCTGGGCGATCTCACGCACCAGGCGCTGGAAGGGCAGCTTGCGGATGAGAAGCTCGGTGGATTTCTGGTAGCGGCGGATCTCACGGAGAGCCACAGTCCCGGGTCGGTAGCGGTGAGGCTTCTTCACGCCGCCGGTAGCTGGGGCGCTTTTCCGGGCAGCCTTGGTTGCTAGCTGCTTGCGGGGAGCTTTCCCGCCAGTAGATTTGCGAGCGGTTTGCTTTGTCCTGGCCATCCTTCTTCAACACGCACTTCAGCACCTCAGTCTGTTCTGTAGAAAGAAAAGTGAATCGAATTCAGCCGCTGCCATCTCCATTTATACACAGTGCTGCGCTGTCATTGGGTGAGCTAAGGGCATCCACCCTCCTGATTGGCAAAGTCATTCTCGTTTTCAAACGAGTCCTCTATGACGTTCCGTTTTCTCCCTTTATTGTATAGAACAGGCGGGCGCGGGAACGAAATGACGCGAGGAGGTTAGGTCACGTGTTAGTCACCAGAATGAACGAGAATTATGTGCTGGCATCATGATCCGAGCGAGAAGGGACACCGACCCAATGGTCCCTTATATGCATAGCACACGGCGGTGATACTACATTGCACCATCACAACAAGGAACTCTGGGCTAAAGCGTTTTGGAAAATAAACGTAAACATATTATATTACATTACATACCATAGCTACCATGGGCGGGGAAAGTACTGCATGGGAACAATAGAAGTGCCTTACAGGTGTCTGAAACCCGGGAGATCGTACTATGAGATTGCTGTAACAACAACAGGTCACAGTATCTGCAGAGCATGGCACTTTCACAGTATTACGATCACTGATGGATCGCCGAAGCAGAAAAAATATATATATATTTATGAGGTCAGACTCAGAGCCGGATTAAGCCCTCGGTCAGCCCACACACCGTGCCCTCCCCAGTCCCACCGCCACACTTACCTCAGGGAGGGAGAGAAGGACACACGAAGGCTGGGACTCCAATCCAGGACTCCTCTCTATCTGCTGCCTCTCTCCAACCTCCGCTGCTGCTGGCGGTGGAGGCTTTTTAGGTTTGACAGCAGGAGCAGAGCAGCTCCGGACAGAGGGTCCCCTAAAATACGGGGGCCCTGGGGAACTGTCCTACTCCCCCCTAGTACTGCTCTCTGCATATGTTAGAGCTAGCTCTGTTCTCATATTGTCTGAGTGGCTTTGAAAATAATCAAAAGTACCGCATGTATGATACTAATGGGAAACATTGTTATAGTATTGCTACTATTCTATTGAAACATTAGTGATATCAATCTGTGACAAAGTATCCACTTAGACCACAAGGTGAATGTCAGAAAACTGAGAAAGTAAATGTAATATTACTCTATTTTCCGCTTTTACTTTCTCAGTGGACACTTTCTAGTCTAGATCGTATTGAGGTTTACAGTGAAGATGCTCTCGGTGCAAATAATAATCAGTTACAACATAATACGTATATTGTTGTTAGAACTGGATTTATATTGATGCACAGTCTATTAGTTAATTTCCATTTCCCCATGACAATTAAGGGGGGGGGGGGTTAATATTTTTATGACAGTCAGCGGAGTTCACAAACCATCTAGGGTAGTATATGGCTATAAGAACAATGAATATACAAGAGACCTGAGTGTACAGTAATAGAGAATAAAAACGATTGTTGTTTCCTAGCACGGCCACAATCGTATGGATCGTGTACCTTTAAGTTAAGGTACACGATCCATACGATGGACCCGATTTCCTTTGAAATCAGGTCCATTTTGCCGGCTAGGAGACAATATCGGGGGCATCGCGTCGGTCGGGACCATTAACAATGGTCCCGACGCGACCGACGCGATGCCCCCGATTTCCCCATAGGCTTCAAATATAAAAAATATTTTAACATTGAAATCTTGTCGGGAAAGGTAAAATATCGGGGGCATCGCGTCGGTCGCTACCATTAACATTGGTCCCGACGCGATGCCCCCGATTTTTCCATAGGCTTCAATGTTAAAATATTTTTTAACATTGAAATCTTGAAAAAATGTGAAAAATGTGAAATGGGCCAATATGACCCATTTCACATTATAGATGTCCCCGTCGTCACCCCACGATAGACGCCAACCCGAAGCGTGGCGAGCGCAGCGAGCCCGCGAGTGGCGGCGGTGCGCGTCCTCCGACCTTTTCATTCCCCTACAATCCACGTCGGCGTGGAGTTGAGAATAGAATAGTGTGGCGAGCGCAGCGAGCCACCGAGCCCGAAGCGTGGCGAGCCCGGCGAGGGGACGCGTATACCCCCGGCGAGGGGACGTGTATACGCGTCCCCTCGCCACGCTTCGGGCTCGGTGGCTCGCTGCGCTCGCCACACTATTCTATTCTCAACTCCACGCCGACGTGGATAGTAGGGGAATGAAAAGGTCGGAGGACGCGCACCACCGCCCCTCGCGGGCTCGCTGCGCTCGCCACGCTTTGGGTTGGCGTCTATCGTGGGGTGGGGTGTACGCCGTGACATTTGGGGGGGTTGGGAATATTTTACATTGAATTCAATGTAAAATCGGGTCCCAGGGACCCGATTTACATTTCATTCAAAAAAAAAAATCGGGTCCAAAATCGGTCGGTCGCGTCGATCGCATCGCATGCGACCAAATCGCATGCGATGCGATCGACCCGATTTTTCCGACACGACCACCCCGATGTAAATCGGTGTGGCCGTCGACACGACCACCCCGATGTAAATCGGTGTGGCCGTGCTAGGAAACAAGTACCATATTTTTTATTTATAAGGCGCCACACGTGGTACGCAGCGCCGTACAAATAGAACATATTAGAACAGTACAGGGTAAACAGAACTAGACATAACAGTGACAGAAGATCAAAAACAGCACAATTAGCAATTAGCAGCACATCTCTTGGTACACAATACAGCAGATATATAGGGAAGTGAGTGAGAAGAGATGCAGGTGTAGATTGCAGGTGAGTAAGAGAGCTGTAATTGAAATGTAAGAAGGGTGCTGTGAGTACAGAAGGGGAGAGGGCCCTGCTCTATGGAGCTTACAATCTAGAAGGAGGGGGAGACAGACAGGTGACAAGATGTACAGGTAAGGAGACCTGAGGCAAGAAGTAAGAACGGCAGGGATAGTCAGGACATGAGGCAGCAGGTAGAGAAAGCGGACAAAGTAGTCCTCTCCCTCCTCCTATCCTCCTCTGTAAAATGTAAAGTCTAATGTGATGCTCATCATAATGATACTCGCACACCGCTTCCATTGGGCCAATATAGTGTACTACTAAATTTGGGCTCGCTATTCAGTCTTTTGCTCCAGGTGCTAATTTCAACTGTGCATTTTAAATAGATATCCGGTGTGGCATCTTTCTTGTGCAGAAGAACAATTGCTTGGGGGAAATCTTTGCCAATACATATTTTTTGCCATATATAAATTCTCCACAGTTTGGCTGATTTTTTTCTCTAATCTTGGCCAGCAAGTTGGTGGGCCTAACTGCTCATGGTGTCCTCTAAAAGGTGCCAGTCTCTCCTCCAGCATGGTGATTTACCACTGGACCGCATGCTTCATATCAGGCGCCCCTCTGCACCTACAGTATCCATGCTGGCTGCATTTATTAGGACGCTACTTGGTCTAAAAAAACATATAGTAACACTATTATTTTCGAACAGTTATTTGTTGGTGCACCACTGATGTTCAAGTATTCTTCCTACAAATATGTTTCCTTTTTTTCTATCCACTATTTATCTAATCTCTACTTTCGGCTCCCTTCTCTGCCTTTTTCAAAACACAACCGTGTCAACGTGGCGAGGCCATGGAATGTCACATAGCTACATGGATTATTTTGAGACAATTTAGTGCCAGTGTCACCAGCATTCCTCACATCCAGAACAATACCAGACAATGGAATATGCTAGGTGTCCTGAGCTTGTCATTGTAGCCAGAGTGGCTAGATAACATATGAGGATGCTTCCTGCCTGTGTTATCCACCTGAGCTCTTGTGGAGTGTGGATGTCGGCTGCCCTCTCTGCTAGATTAACGATGACATCTTTATGTAACACATGGCTGGCCCCCTGGTCCAATGTGTTGGACGCCTCCTCATACTGGAGATTTTCAACAGTTCTGGCACCAAAATCACGATCTGAGCTACTGACCCAAGTACTGTAACGTCATTCCTCTTGGCTAGAGGTCCATTTCATTGCAGCAAGACATGGGACTAGATAACCATAGCCATCGTACTAGCTGTATGGGCTATTACAGGAAGCGACAAGCAAACTCCTCAGAACCAAAACAAAAATCCCAGCAGTCGAGTCTAGAAAGTATTTTGACCTTGTCACAGTAGCAAGAATTCTTTAGACAAGAGTGCCGTTACCTTGAAGCCACCTGCCTGTGTGTGTGCCAGTACCATGATGCCACCTGCCTGTGTTATCCAAATGTGTGTACAGGAGTTCACAAATCATCTAAATGCGTTTGAATATGCTCCCTGTCCTGCACAAAGTGTCCCGCAGGCGACTTTTGTCATCCTCTGGACTAGAAGGAGGCAAAAAAGTCCCGAATGGACATATTCTCCTCACAGAAGAAGAGAGATGTGTTCCATGCCGGGCACATCTAGCCTGGTGCGGGTCAGCTGCCACTGGCTAATCCTGGCCTCCTTCTTAGCGCTTAAGCTAGCGGTTGCCATATGGTGTTAGGGGAGACCTTGGAGTACGAAGGTGGTGAAGAGAACCGGTCCTCTGTTCCTCTCATGCCATAAAAAATGCACCTTTTCTGCGCTAGCAAAACACAGGGCGAGAGCAGATCTTGACAAACTCGAAAGCTAGGACAAGGTTTACACGGCTGCTTGTTCCGCCAATAGGAGCACAGAACGCTCCCCTCTGATCAGCCAATCACAGCACATCCGGCAGGTTATATAAGAGACATCAGCTGCTCAGGGCACTGACTGTGTGTGACTTAACGATACCGCGTTTGTTTTTTTTGTTGCTGATCTATCCAACCGTACCATGGCAGAGACCGCACCCGCCGCCGCTGCTGTTCCGCCTTCAGAGGGCGCAGCCAAAAAGAAGAGGCAGCCAAAGAAAGCTGCTGGAGGAGCCAAGAAAAGCGCCAAGTCTTCTGGACCCAGCGTCTCCGAGCTGATCGTGAAAACCGTGGCCGCCTCCAAAGAGCGCAGCGGGGTTTCTCTTGCCGCCCTGAAGAAAGCTCTGGCTGCCGGAGGCTACGATGTGGAGAAGAACAACAGCCGCGTGAAGCTGGGCGTGAAAAGTTTGGTCACCAAAGGAACTCTCACCCAGGTGAAAGGCACCGGCGCTTCCGGCTCCTTCAAGCTCAATAAGAAGCAGGCGGAGAGCAAGAAGGTCGCCCAGAAGTCTCTGAAGCCCAAGAAACCTGCTGCAAAGAAAGTGGCCAAATCCCCGAAGAAGCCCAAGAAAGCTCCGAGTGCAGCCAAGAGCCCGAAGAAGGTGAAGAAGCCAGCAAAGGCGGCTGCAGCTGCCAAAAGCCCAAAGAAGCCTAAAGCGGTGAAGCCGAAGAAGGCGGCCGCCAAGAGTCCGGCCAAGAAGGCAGCGAAACCCAAAGCCGCCAAGAGTCCGGCCAAGAAGGCGGCGAAGCCCAAAGCCGCAAAAAGTCCGGCCAAGAAGGCAGCCAAGCCCAAGAAAGCCGCGGCAAAGAAGTAATGGCTGAACCGCCGCATCCTCGCTCCCTTGTTCTCCCCCCAAAAGGCTCTTTTCAGAGCCACCCACCCTCTCTCGACAGAGCTGTGAGCGCACGGCGTGGCCTGATGGCTGCGCCCTTCAGTAAGTCATCAACAGGTGCACCAGAATGTTGTAGCTTGCCCCTTAAATTCAGTCACTTCACAATTCTACAGATGTGCTTGGAAGTGGGAATAATGAAACAAGTTAAGTATCAACTCTTTAATAAACGCTTCATAGCGCATATAGCGTTTTGGTGCGCGTTTCAATGAATCACTGTAAACCGGGGGGCGCATTCACCTGTGGCACCATACCGCCCAGCCGGTTCTGCCCTACATCCTCTGTATAGGGCCAGCGCAATCTGTGGCAGAGCTGTCAGGGAAGATGCGTGATTCACCACTATAGAACTCTTTAGCTCAGCCTCGTGTATTTTTTTTTTTTTTTTTTTTTTTAATTATCCCCAGCTGGAGTAACTGCTGCAAATCGTGTGGTGCAAGGGTATATACACAGTATATAGAGCTTAGTAAAACGCAGAGAAAGGCGGACTGGATCGTTGTTAAATCTGCATTCATCGTGACCCTTTCAAACACAATTGTCCGGAAAACGTATATGCCTCTGTGCAGTGGTCGCTACCAGCGTGGTTTGTACCGCAACCCTGTCAACAAATTGCGGATTACCAAATTACACAATCACCGACACTAAAAAGGAACCACTGCACCCGTGGCACCTCACTGCCTGCATCCACTAACGGTGCGGCTAGTGTGAGGGAATGAATTCATATTAGGACCCGGCAAATAGCCGCATTACACAGGGAGGTTGGAACAGCGCTCTCGTAGAAAAGATGGGTGGCCCTGAAAAGGGCCTTTGTGTGTGGGTGACTGAGTGAGATGCTCCTGGGAATTTAACCCCCGAACCCATAGAGAGTACGGCCCTGGCGTTTCAGAGCATAGACCACGTCCATAGCGGTCACAGTCTTCCTCTTGGCGTGCTCGGTGTAGGTGACGGCATCACGAATGACATTCTCCAGAAACACCTTCAGCACACCGCGGGTCTCCTCGTAGATGAGTCCAGAGATACGCTTAACACCCCCTCGCCTAGCTAGACGACGGATGGCAGGCTTGGTAATGCCCTGGATGTTGTCACGGAGAACCTTCCTGTGACGCTTAGCGCCTCCTTTGCCGAGCCCCTTTCCGCCTTTACCTCTTCCAGACATTCTCAAAAATCCTTCTGTGACAAACAGTAAGAATGAGTATAGTTTCCTGTCAGCGGCTTTTATAAAGTGGAAGAGCGGACCTGATGGGTGACTTGGACTTAAAGGCGGAGTCTTGTATCGCCTTGCCATTCGTTCATAAGCACAACCCTTTTATTGTTTTCCTTTCGTTCATTACTAGAAGATATTGTTTTATGTTTAGATTTATATGAACTGCTCTCTTGGTATTGTTTTCTTCGTTAATACCCAGTGTAACATTTCAGCTTGATTAGAGAACTAAACTATTCAGCTACGTTGTGGTGAATATTTGTGTGGATGAAACGTAATGACCAGACCGGTCCCGACGATAATAGTTTTATTTTTTTTACATTTTATTATACGTGGAATAGATATAGATACATTGTATATGTTCACTTTGAAAGTGGGGGAATTGGTAACGACAAAGGACCCACACAATGAGAGTCGCTCAGATATCGGCGGGAAATTAAAAACATCACCAAAAACATTCCCACTGGGAAACTGCTTCTGATAATCACAACTACTTTAACGTTTCCATAGCTCCCGGACTCGGTGTGTGTGTGTGTGTGTGTGTGTGTGTGTGTGTGTGTGTTACAGTGGAAACCGAGTTTGCCTGAGCAGGAATTACGTGTTCACCCTTAATTAAATGCATCGAAACGGAACCGAGTCACAGAAGTAACTGGGTACAATAGAGCTACGTTAACATACTGCACCCTTCATTTAGAAAGACAGTGATCCATTGGCAACGGTGCTCATCGAAAATTCGAATGTGATGTTTAAAGGCACCAACTGTTACAATTTAACAGTACTTTGCAACGTTTCCATCCAACAGAATGCTTTCGATTTTCGGCAGCTGCACACGGGGAACATTGCTGCCCTATGGGTCGCATGTATCTTTTCTTTTTCTATTTATTTATTTATTTAACCAGTGACATCTGCAATGTAACGAACCGGTCCTATATTTGAAACTGGATTCAGATCCTAGAAAGAGAACTACAGAATGCAGCTTTGCAAGTGGTAAGTAAAGGCATTTTTTTTTTTTTTTTTTTTTTGAACCAGTAGGGTTAACAATAGCTAGAGGGTACGTCACAAGTCAGTTATGTCTGTCGGTGTGCACTTATCCCGTGAGCCTGGACACAGCAAAAACCATCATAGTTACAGCTCGATTAGAGAGAAGGTGGGTGGCTCTGAAAAGAGCCTTTGTGTTGGTGTGGGTGGGAGAAGGGGAGATTACTTGGCGCTGGTGTACTTGGTGACGGCCTTGGTGCCCTCGGACACGGCGTGCTTGGCCAGCTCTCCAGGCAGCAGCAGACGTACGGCGGTCTGGATCTCCCTGGAGGTGATGGTGGAGCGCTTGTTGTAGTGAGCCAGGCGGGAAGCTTCCCCAGCAATGCGCTCAAAGATATCGTTGACAAAGGAGTTCATGATGCCCATAGCCTTGGAGGAGATGCCGGTATCAGGGTGCACCTGCTTCAGCACCTTGTACACGTAAATGGCATAACTCTCCTTCCTGGTCTTTCTACGCTTCTTCCCATCCTTCTTCTGGGTCTTGGTCACCGCTTTCTTAGAGCCCTTCTTGGGCGCCGGCGCAGACTTTGCTGGATCTGGCATTGTAGCTTATCAACAAATAACCCCTTCAAATTCGAGAAGAAATGACTGTGTGCAAAAGTGCCGTACGTCGGCTATAGCTGCTCTATTTATAGGGATCTTATGCAAACGAGGCATCGCTGCTGTAAGCTACTCTATTGGGTAGAATTGTCGTGTGACGAAAAGCAGCATCGTTGACTCCACCCTTCAGATACGGATTGGTCTGTGGATAAACTTGAGCTGCATTGGTTAATTTGTAAGCAGGCCAATCACAGAGCAGACAGCATCGGGTAACTGAGTATATAAGAGGAGGGCGGTATTTTACACTTACACTTTTGCAGGTTTCCATCTGTATTTGTAAAGCTTTTTTGCTCCGTTAGCTATTATGTCTGGAAGAGGTAAACAAGGCGGCAAAACCCGGGCTAAGGCCAAGACTCGTTCATCCAGGGCTGGTCTCCAGTTCCCAGTTGGTCGCGTGCATCGTCTGTTAAGGAAGGGAAACTATGCGGAACGAGTGGGTGCCGGTGCCCCGGTCTACCTGGCCGCGGTGCTGGAATATCTGACGGCTGAGATTCTGGAGCTTGCCGGAAACGCTGCCCGCGACAACAAGAAGACCCGCATCATCCCCCGCCACCTGCAGCTGGCTGTACGCAACGACGAAGAGCTCAACAAGCTGCTCGGTGGGGTGACCATCGCCCAGGGAGGTGTTCTGCCTAACATCCAGGCAGTGCTGCTGCCCAAGAAGACCGAGAGCCACAAGCCAGCTAAGAGCAAGTAATTCAACGGCAAAAAAATACTTTACCTAAAACACAAAGGCTCTTTTCAGAGCCACCCACCCCGACCTTAAAGAGCTGATTCATGTTTAAAATGTATACATGGAAGTTATTCGCCCGAATTAGCGGGACAGGTGTAAGTGCCACTGTGGCCTTTCTACGCTTAACAACAGGGACGTAAATTGAGTTTAACGTGTGTAGTGATATTGCATTACCGTCCCGCGTAACATGCCCCGCTTATCTGAAGGGAGACTTGTGCCTAGCCCTGGAAAGAGATGAAGGAGCTAGAACTGAGACTTTTCTTGTACTTAACATCAGTCGTTTTACTGTGAAGGCCGGTAGTCTGTTCGTTCCCTGGATAGATGAAGATTGTGCCTGTTTCGTGCAAGTAACAGGCTGGTGACAAATCACGGAGAAGATAAGAAACAGCCGAGGCTTGAGCCAGTAATGTACCTTATGCTTAAGTCTCATATAAATATATATATATGAAAGAATGTCCAATTATAATAGCTAGTAATGTAACTTATGCTCAAGTCTGTATACGTATACAGATTTTTTTTTTAAAGTGCCCCATGTTGTGAAGGACGGAAGGCGAACACAAGCTGTGTGTCTGGTAATTAAGGCCTTTAGCGGACAACCGGGCACCTTACCATGCCTCCAGTGTGAACACTACTATGTCATTGATGCTATAGCTCGTTTAGAAAGATTTGGTGGCTCTGAAAAGAGCCTTTGTTGTCGTTGTTGGGTTTCTAGAAGTGCCAAGTATCTATGCCCTCTCCCCACGGATCCTGCGGGCCAGCTGGATGTCTTTTGGCATGATGGTCACCCTCTTGGCGTGGATGGCGCACAGGTTGGTGTCCTCGAAGAGCCCCACCAGATAAGCTTCGCTGGCCTCTTGCAGGGCCATGACAGCAGAGCTCTGGAAGCGCAGGTCGGTCTTGAAGTCCTGGGCGATCTCACGCACCAGGCGCTGGAAGGGCAGCTTGCGGATGAGAAGCTCGGTGGATTTCTGGTAGCGGCGGATCTCACGGAGAGCCACAGTCCCGGGTCGGTAGCGGTGAGGCTTCTTCACGCCGCCGGTAGCTGGGGCGCTTTTCCGGGCAGCCTTGGTTGCTAGCTGCTTGCGGGGAGCTTTCCCGCCAGTAGATTTGCGAGCGGTTTGCTTTGTCCTGGCCATCCTTCTTCAACACGCACTTCAGCACCTCAGTCTGTTCTGTAGAAAGAAAAGTGAATCGAATTCAGCCGCTGCCATCTCCATTTATACACAGTGCTGCGCTGTCATTGGGTGAGCTAAGGGCATCCACCCTCCTGATTGGCAAAGTCATTCTCGTTTTCAAACGAGTCCTCTATGACGTTCCGTTTTCTCCCTTTATTGTATAGAACAGGCGGGCGCGGGAACGAAATGACGCGAGGAGGTTAGGTCACGTGTTAGTCACCAGAATGAACGAGAAGTATGTGCTGGCATCATGATCCGAGCGAGAAGGGACACCGACCCAATGGTCCCTTATATGCATAGCACACGGCGGTGATACTACATTGCACCATCACAACAAGGAACTCTGGGCTAAAGCGTTTTGGAAAATAAACGTAAACATATTATATTACATTACATACCATAGCTACCATGGGCGGGGAAAGTACTGCATGGGAACAATAGAAGTGCCTTACAGGTGTCTGAAACCCGGGAGATCGTACTATGAGATTGCTGTAACAACAACAGGTCACAGTATCTGCAGAGCATGGCACTTTCACAGTATTACGATCACTGATGGATCGCCGAAGCAGAAAAAAAAAATATATATTTATGAGGTCAGACTCAGAGCCGGATTAAGCCCTCGGTCAGCCCACACACCGTGCCCTCCCCAGTCCCACCGCCACACTTACCTCAGGGAGGGAGAGAAGGACACACGAAGGCTGGGACTCCAATCCAGGACTCCTCTCTATCTGCTGCCTCTCTCCAACCTCCGCTGCTGCTGGCGGTGGAGGCTTTTTAGGTTTGACAGCAGGAGCAGAGCAGCTCCGGACAGAGGGTCCCCTAAAATACGGGGGCCCTGGGGAACTGTCCTACTTCACCCTAGTACTGCTCTCTGCATATGTTAGAGCTAGCTCTGTTCTCATATTGTCTGAGTGGCTTTGAAAATAATCAAAAGTACCGCATGTATGATACTAATGGGAAACATTGTTATAGTATTGCTACTATTCTATTGAAACATTAGTGATATCAATCTGTGACAAAGTATCCACTTAGACCACAAGGTGAATGTCAGAAAACTGAGAAAGTAAATGTAATATTACTCTATTTTCCGCTTTTACTTTCTCAGTGGACGCTTTCTAGTCTAGATCGTATTGAGGTTTACAGTGAAGATGCTCTCGGTGCAAATAATAATCAGTTACAACATAATACGTATATTGTTGTTAGAACTGGATTTATATTGATGCACAGTCTATTAGTTAATTTCCATTTCCCCATGACAATTAAGGGGGGGGGGGGGGGGGGTAATATTTTTATGACAGTCAGCGGAGTTCACAAACCATCTAGGGTAGTATATGGCTATAAGAACAATGAATATACAAGAGACCTGAGTGTACAGTAATAGAGAATAAAAACGATTGTTGTTTCCTAGCACGGCCACAATCGTATGGATCGTGTACCTTTAAGTTAAGGTACACGATCCATACGATGGACCCGATTTCCTTTGAAATCAGGTCCATTTTGCCGGCTAGGAGACAATATCGGGGGCATCGCGTCGGTCGGGACCATTAACAATGGTCCCGACGCGACCGACGCGATGCCCCCGATTTCCCCATAGGCTTCAATGTTAAAAAATATTTTAACATTGAAATCTTGTCGGGAAAGGTAAAATATCGGGGGCATCGCGTCGGTCGCTACCATTAACATTGGTCCCGACGCGATGCCCCCGATTTTTCCATAGGCTTCAATGTTAAAATATTTTTTAACATTGAAATCTTGAAAAAATGTGAAAAATGTGAAATGGGCCAATATGACCCATTTCACATTATAGATGTCCCCGTCGTCACCCCACGATAGACGCCAACCCGAAGCGTGGCGAGCGCAGCGAGCCCGCGAGTGGCGGCGGTGCGCGTCCTCCGACCTTTTCATTCCCCTACAATCCACGTCGGCGTGGAGTTGAGAATAGAATAGTGTGGCGAGCGCAGCGAGCCACCGAGCCCGAAGCGTGGCGAGCCCGGCGAGGGGACGCGTATACCCCCGGCGAGGGGACGTGTATACGCGTCCCCTCGCCACGCTTCGGGCTCGGTGGCTCGCTGCGCTCGCCACACTATTCTATTCTCAACTCCACGCCGACGTGGATAGTAGGGGAATGAAAAGGTCGGAGGACGCGCACCACCGCCCCTCGCGGGCTCGCTGCGCTCGCCACGCTTTGGGTTGGCGTCTATCGTGGGGTGGGGTGTACGCCGTGACATTTGGGGGGGTTGGGAATATTTTACATTGAATTCAATGTAAAATCGGGTCCCAGGGACCCGATTTACATTTCATTAAAAAAAAAAACCGGGTCCAAAATCGGTCGGTCGCGTCGATCGCATCGCATGCGACCAAATCGCATGCGATGCGATCGACCCGATTTTTCCGACACGACCACCCCGATGTAAATCGGTGTGGCCGTCGACACGACCACCCCGATGTAAATCGGTGTGGCCGTGCTAGGAAACAAGTACCATATTTTTTATTTATAAGGCGCCACACGTGGTACGCAGCGCCGTACAAATAGAACATATTAGAACAGTACAGGGTAAACAGAACTAGACATAACAGTGACAGAAGATCAAAAACAGCGCAATTAGCAGCACATCTCTTGGTACACAATACAGCAGATATATAGGGAAGTGAGTGAGAAGAGATGCAGGTGTAGATTGCAGGTGAGTAAGAGAGCTGTAATTGAAATGTAAGAAGGGTGCTGTGAGTACAGGAGGGGAGAGGGCCCTGCTCTATGGAGCTTACAATCTAGAAGGAGGGGGAGACAGACAGGTGACAAGATGTACAGGTAAGGAGACCTGAGGCAAGAAGTAAGAACGGCAGGGATAGTCAGGACATGAGGCAGCAGGTAGAGAAAGCGGACAAAGTAGTCCTCTCCCTCCTCCTATCCTCCTCTGTAAAATGTAAAGTCTAATGTGATGCTCATCATAATGATACTCGCACACCGCTTCCATTGGGCCAATATAGTGTACTACTAAATTTGGGCTCGCTATTCAGTCTTTTGCTCCAGGTGCTAATTTCAACTGTGCATTTTAAATAGATATCCGGTGTGGCATCTTTCTTGTGCAGAAGAACAATTGCTTGGGGGAAATCTTTGCCAATACATATTTTTTGCCATATATAAATTCTCCACAGTTTGGCTGATTTTTTTCTCTAATCTTGGCCAGCAAGTTGGTGGGCCTAACTGCTCATGGTGTCCTCTAAAAGGTGCCAGTCTCTCCTCCAGCATGGTGATTTACCACTGGACCGCATGCTTCATATCAGGCGCCCCTCTGCACCTACAGTATCCATGCTGGCTGCATTTATTAGGACGCTACTTGGTCTAAAAAAACATATAGTAACACTATTATTTTCGAACAGTTATTTGTTGGTGCACCACTGATGTTCAAGTATTCTTCCTACAAATATGTTTCCTTTTTTTCTATCCTCTATTTATCTAATCTCTACTTTCGGCTCCCTTCTCTGCCTTTTTCAAAACACAACCGTGTCAACGTGGCGAGGCCATGGAATGTCACATAGCTACATGGATTATTTTGAGACAATTTAGTGCCAGTGTCACCAGCATTCCTCACATCCAGAACAATACCAGACAATGGAATATGCTAGGTGTCCTGAGCTTGTCATTGTAGCCAGAGTGGCTAGATAACATATGAGGATGCTTCCTGCCTGTGTTATCCACCTGAGCTCTTGTGGAGTGTGGATGTCGGCTGCCCTCTCTGCTAGATTAACGATGACATCTTTATGTAACACATGGCTGGCCCCCTGGTCCAATGTGTTGGACGCCTCCTCATACTGGAGATTTTCAACAGTTCTGGCACCAAAATCACGATCTGAGCTACTGACCCAAGTACTGTAACGTCATTCCTCTTGGCTAGAGGTCCATTTCATTGCAGCAAGACATGGGACTAGATAACCATAGCCATCGTACTAGCTGTATGGGCTATTACAGGAAGCGACAAGCAAACTCCTCAGAACCAAAACAAAAATCCCAGCAGTCGAGTCTAGAAAGTATTTTGACCTTGTCACAGTAGCAAGAATTCTTTAGACAAGAGTGCCGTTACCTTGAAGCCACCTGCCTGTGTGTGTGCCAGTACCATGATGCCACCTGCCTGTGTTATCCAAATGTGTGTACAGGAGTTCACAAATCATCTAAATGCGTTTGAATATGCGCCCTGTCCTGCACAAAGTGTCCCGCAGGCGACTTTTGTCATCCTCTGGACTAGAAGGAGGCAAAAAAGTCCCGAATGGACATATTCTCCTCACAGAAGAAGAGAGATGTGTTCCATGCCGGGCACATCTAGCCTGGTGCGGGTCAGCTGCCACTGGCTAATCCTGGCCTCCTTCTTAGCGCTTAAGCTAGCGGTTGCCATATGGTGTTAGGGGAGACCTTGGAGTACGAAGGTGGTGAAGAGAACCGGTCCTCTGTTCCTCTCATGCCATAAAAAATGCACCTTTTCTGCGCTAGCAAAACACAGGGCGAGAGCAGATCTTGTGAAACTCGAAAGCTAGGACAAGGTTTACACGGCTGCTTGTTCCGCCAATAGGAGCACAGAACGCTCCCCTCTGATCAGCCAATCACAGCACATCCGGCAGGTTATATAAGAGACATCAGCTGCTCAGGGCACTGACTGTGTGTGACTTAACGATACCGCGTTTTTTTGTTGTTGTTGCTGATCTATCCAACCGCACCATGGCAGAGACCGCACCCGCCGCCGCTGCTGTTCCGCCTTCAGAAGGCGCAGCCAAAAAGAAGAGGCAGCCAAAGAAAGCTGCTGGAGGAGCCAAGAAAAGCGCCAAGTCTTCTGGACCCAGCGTATCCGAGCTGATCGTGAAAACCGTGGCCGCCTCCAAAGAGCGCAGCGGGGTTTCTCTTGCCGCCCTGAAGAAAGCTCTGGCTGCCGGAGGCTACGATGTGGAGAAGAACAACAGCCGCGTGAAGCTGGGCGTGAAAAGTTTGGTCACCAAAGGAACTCTCACCCAGGTGAAAGGCACCGGCGCTTCCGGCTCCTTCAAGCTCAATAAGAAGCAGGCGGAGAGCAAGAAGGTCGCCCAGAAGTCTCTGAAGCCCAAGAAACCTGCTGCAAAGAAAGTGGCCAAATCCCCGAAGAAGCCCAAGAAAGCTCCGAGTGCAGCCAAGAGCCCGAAGAAGGTGAAGAAGCCAGCAAAGGCGGCTGCAGCTGCCAAAAGCCCAAAGAAGCCTAAAGCGGTGAAGCCGAAGAAGGCGGCCGCCAAGAGTCCGGCCAAGAAGGCAGCGAAACCCAAAGCCGCCAAGAGTCCGGCCAAGAAGGCGGCGAAGCCCAAAGCCGCAAAAAGTCCGGCCAAGAAGGCAGCCAAGCCCAAGAAAGCCGCGGCAAAGAAGTAATGGCTGAACCGCCGCATCCTCGCTCCCTTGTTCTCCCCCCAAAAGGCTCTTTTCAGAGCCACCCACCCTCTCTCGACAGAGCTGTGAGCGCACGGCGTGGCCTGATGGCTGCGCCCTTCAGTAAGTAATCAACAGGTGCACCAGAATGTTGTAGCTTGCCCCTTAAATTCAGTCACTTCACAATTCGACAGATGTGCTTGGAAGTGGGAATAATGAAACAAGTTAAGTATCAACTCTTTAATAAACGCTTCATAGCGCATATAGCGTTTTGGTGCGCGTTTCAATGAATCACTGTAAACCGGGGGGCGCATTCACCTGTGGCACCATACCTCCCAGCCGGTTCTGCCCTACATCCTCTGTATAGGGCCAGCGCAATCTGTGGCAGAGCTGTCAGGGAAGATGCGTGATTCACCACTATAGAACTCTTTAGCTCAGCCTCGTATTTTTTTTTTTTTTTTTTTATTATCCCCAGCTGGAGTAACTGCTGCAAATCGTGAGGTGCAAGGGTTTATACACAGTATATAGAGCTTAGTAAAACGCAGAGAAAGGCGGACTGGATCGTTGTTAAATCTGCGTTCATCGTGACCCTTTCAAACACAATTGTCCGGAAAACGTATATGCCTCTGTGCAGTGGTCGCTACCAGCGTGGTTTGTACCGCAACCCTGTCAACAAATTGCGGATTACCAAATTACACAATCACCGACACTAAAAAGGAACCACTGCACCCGTGGCACCTCACTGCCTGCATCCACTAACGGTGCGGCTAGTGTGAGGGAATGAATTCATATTAGGACCCGGCAAATAGCCGCATTACACAGGGAGGATGTAACAGCGCTCTCGTAGAAAAGATGGGTGGCCCTGAAAAGGGCCTTTGTGTGTGGGTGACTGAGTGAGATGCTCCTGGGAATTTAACCCCCGAACCCATAGAGAGTACGGCCCTGGCGTTTCAGAGCATAGACCACGTCCATAGCGGTCACAGTCTTCCTCTTGGCGTGCTCGGTGTAGGTGACGGCATCACGAATGACATTCTCCAGAAACACCTTCAGCACACCGCGGGTCTCCTCGTAGATGAGTCCAGAGATACGCTTAACACCCCCTCGCCTAGCTAGACGACGGATGGCAGGCTTGGTAATGCCCTGGATGTTGTCACGGAGAACCTTCCTGTGACGCTTAGCGCCTCCTTTGCCGAGCCCCTTTCCGCCTTTACCTCTTCCAGACATTCTCAAAAATCCTTCTGTGACAAACAGTAAGAATGAGTATAGTTTCCTGTCAGCGGCTTTTATAAAGTGGAAGAGCGGACCTGATGGGTGACTTGGACTTAAAGGCGGAGTCTTGTATCGCCTTGCCATTCGTTCATAAGCACAACCCTTTTATTGTTTTCCTTTCGTTCATTACTAGAAGATATTGTTTTATGTTTAGATTTATATGAACTGCTCTCTTGGTATTGTTTTCTTCGTTAATACCCAGTGTAACATTTCAGCTTGATTAATACCCAGTGTAACATTTCAGCTTGATTAGAGAACTAAACTATTCAGCTACGTTGTGGTGAATATTTGTGTGGATGAAACGTAATGACCAGACCGGTCCCGACGATAATAGTTTTATTTTTTTTACATTTTATTATACGTGGAATAGATATAGATACATTGTATATGTTCACTTTGAAAGTGGGGGAATTGGTAACGACAAAGGACCCACACAATGAGAGTCGCTCAGATATCGGCGGGAAATTAAAAACATCACCAAAAACATTCCCACTGGGAAACTGCTTCTGATAATCACAACTACTGTAACGTTTCCATAGCTCCCGGACTCGGTGTGTGTGTGTGTGTGTGTGTGTGTTACAGTGGGAACCGAGTTTGCCTGAGCAGGAATTACGTGTTCACCCTTAATTAAATGCATCGAAACGGAACCGAGTCACAGAAGTAACTGGGTACAATAGAGCTACGTTAACATACTGCACCCTTCATTTAGAAAGACAGTGATCCATTGGCAACGGTGCTCATCGAAAATTCGAATGTGATGTTTAAAGGCACCAACTGTTACAATTTAACAGTACTTTGCAACGTTTCCATCCAACAGAATGCTTTCGATTTTCGGCAGCTGCACACGGGGAACATTGCTGCCCTATGGGTCGCATGTATCTTTTCTTTTTCTATTTATTTATTTAACCAGTGACATATGCAATGTAACGAACCGGTCCTATATTTGAAACTGGATTCAGATCCTAGAAAGATAACTACAGAATGCAGCTTTGCAAGTGGTAAGTAAAGGCACTTTTTTTTTTCTGAACCAGTAGGGTTAACAATAGCTAGAGGGTACGTCACAAGTCAGTTATGTCTGTCGGTGTGCACTTATCCCGTGAGCCTGGACACAGCAAAAACCATCATAGTTACAGCTCGATTAGAGAGAAGGTGGGTGGCTCTGAAAAGAGCCTTTGTGTTGGTGTGGGTGGGAGAAGGGGAGATTACTTGGCGCTGGTGTACTTGGTGACGGCCTTGGTGCCCTCGGACACGGCGTGCTTGGCCAGCTCTCCAGGCAGCAGCAGACGTACGGCGGTCTGGATCTCCCTGGAGGTGATGGTGGAGCGCTTGTTGTAGTGAGCCAGGCGGGAAGCTTCCCCAGCAATGCGCTCAAAGATATCGTTGACAAAGGAGTTCATGATGCCCATAGCCTTGGAGGAGATGCCGGTATCAGGGTGCACCTGCTTCAGCACCTTGTACACGTAAATGGCGTAACTCTCCTTCCTGGTCTTTCTACGCTTCTTCCCATCCTTCTTCTGGGTCTTGGTCACCGCTTTCTTAGAGCCCTTCTTGGGCGCCGGCGCAGACTTTGCTGGATCAGGCATTGTAGCTTATCAACAAATAACCGCTTCAAATTCGAGAAGAAATGACTGTGTGCAAAAGTGCCGTACGTCGGCTATAGCTGCTCTATTTATAGGGATCTTATGCAAACGAGGCATCGCTGCTGTAAGCTACTCTATTGGGTAGAATTGTCGTGTGACGAAAAGCAGCATCGTTGACTCCACCCTTCAGATACGGATTGGTCTGTGGATAAACTTGAGCTGCATTGGTTAATTTGTAAGCAGGCCAATCACAGAGCAGACAGCATCGGGTAACTGAGTATATAAGAGGAGGGCGGTATTTTACACTTACACTTTTGCAGGTTTCCATCTGTATTTGTAAAGCTTTTTTGCTCCGTTAGCTATTATGTCTGGAAGAGGTAAACAAGGCGGCAAAACCCGGGCTAAGGCCAAGACTCGTTCATCCAGGGCTGGTCTCCAGTTCCCAGTTGGTCGCGTGCATCGTCTGTTAAGGAAGGGAAACTATGCGGAACGAGTGGGTGCCGGTGCCCCGGTCTACCTGGCCGCGGTGCTGGAATATCTGACGGCTGAGATTCTGGAGCTTGCCGGAAACGCTGCCCGCGACAACAAGAAGACCCGCATCATCCCCCGCCACCTGCAGCTGGCTGTACGCAACGACGAAGAGCTCAACAAGCTGCTCGGTGGGGTGACCATCGCCCAGGGAGGTGTTCTGCCTAACATCCAGGCAGTGCTGCTGCCCAAGAAGACCGAGAGCCACAAGCCAGCTAAGAGCAAGTAATTCAACGGCAAAAAAATATTTTACCTAAAACACAAAGGCTCTTTTCAGAGCCACCCACCCCGACCTTAAAGAGCTGATTCATGTTTAAAATGTATACATGGAAGTTATTCGCCCGAATTAGCGGGACAGGTGTAAGTGCCACTGTGGCCTTTCTACGCTTAACAACAGGGACGTAAATTGAGTTTAACGTGTGTAGTGAAATTGCATTACCGTCCCGCGTAACATGCCCCGCTTATCTGAAGGGAGACTTGTGCCTAGCCCTGGAAAGAGATGAAGGAGCTAGAACTGAGACTTTTCTTGTACTTAACATCAATCGTTTACTGTGAAGGCCGGTAGTCTGTTCGTTCCCCTGGATAGATGAAGATTGTGCCTGTGTCGTGCAAGTAACAGGCTGGTGACAAATCACGGAGAAGATAAGAAACAGCCGAGGCTTGAGCCAGTAATGTACCTTATGCTTAAGTCTCATATATATGAAAGAATGTTTAATTATAATAGCTAGTAATGTAACTTATGCTCAAGTCTGTATACGTATACAGATTTTTTTTTTTTTTTTTATAGTGCCCCATGTTGTGAAGGACGGAAGGCGAACACAAGCTGTGTGTCTGGTAATTAAGGCCTTTAGCGGACAACCGGGCACCTTACCATGCCTCCAGTGTGAACACTACTATGTCATTGATGCTATAGCTCGTTTAGAAAGATTTGGTGGCTCTGAAAAGAGCCTTTGTTGTCGTTGTTGGGTTTCTAGGAGTGCCAAGTATCTATGCCCTCTCCCCACGGATCCTGCGGGCCAGCTGGATGTCTTTTGGCATGATGGTCACCCTCTTGGCGTGGATGGCGCACAGGTTGGTGTCCTCGAAGAGCCCCACCAGATAAGCTTCGCTGGCCTCTTGCAGGGCCATGACAGCAGAGCTCTGGAAGCGCAGGTCGGTCTTGAAGTCCTGGGCGATCTCACGCACCAGGCGCTGGAAGGGCAGCTTGCGGATGAGCAGCTCGGTGGATTTCTGGTAGCGGCGGATCTCACGGAGAGCCACAGTCCCGGGTCGGTAGCGGTGAGGCTTCTTCACGCCGCCGGTAGCTGGGGCGCTTTTCCGGGCAGCCTTGGTTGCTAGCTGCTTGCGGGGAGCTTTCCCGCCAGTAGATTTGCGAGCGGTTTGCTTTGTCCTGGCCATCCTTCTTCAACACGCACTTCAGCACCTCTGTCTGTTCTGTAGAAAGAAAAGTGAATCGAATTCAGCCGCTGCCATCTCCATTTATACACAGTGCTGCGCTGTCATTGGGTGAGCTAAGGGCATCCACCCTCCTGATTGGCATTCTCGTTTTCAAACGAGTCCTCTATGACGTTCCGTTTTCTCCCTTTATTGTATAGAACAGGCGGGCGCGGGAACGAAATGACGCGAGGAGGTTAGGTCACGTGTTAGTCACCAGAATGAACGAGAAGTATGTTCTGGCATCATGATCCGAGCGAGAAGGGACACCGACCCAATGGTCCCTTATATGCATAGCACACGGCGGTGATACTACATTGCACCATCACAACAAGGAACTCTGGGCTAAAGCGTTTTGGAAAATAAACGTAAACATATTATATTACATTACATACCATAGCTACCATGGGCGGGGAAAGTACTGCATGGGAACAATAGAAGTGCCTTACAGGTGTCTGAAACCCGGGAGATCGTACTATGAGATTGCTGTAACAACAACAGGTCACAGTATCTGCAGAGCATGGCACTTTCACAGTATTACGATCACTGATGGATCGCCGAAGCAGAAAAAAAAATATATTTATGAGGTCAGACTCAGAGCCGGATTAAGCCCTCGGCACACCGTGCCCTCCCCAGTCCCACCGCCACACTTACCTCAGGGAGGGAGAGAAGGACACACGAAGGCTGGGAATCCAATCCAGGACTCCTCTCTATCTGCTGCCTCTCTCCAACCTCCGCTGCTGCTGGCGGTGGAGGCTTTTTTAGGTTTGACAGCAGGAGCAGAGCAGCTCCGGACAGAGGGTCCCCTAAAATACGGGGGCCCTGGGGAACTGTCCTACTCCCCCCTAGTACTGCTCTCTGCATATGTTAGAGCTAGCTCTGTTCTCATATTGTCTGAGTGGCTTTGAAAATAATTAAAAGTACCGCATGTATGATACTAATGGGAAACATTGTTATAGTATTGCTACTATTCTATTAAAACATTAGTGATATCAATCTGTGACAAAGTATCCACTTAGACCACAAGGTGAATGTCAGAAAACTGAGAAAGTAAATGTAATATTACTCTATTTTCCGCTTTTACTTTCTCTGTGGACACTTTCTAGTCTAGATCGTATTGAGGTTTACAGTGAAGATGCTCTCGGTGCAAATAATAATCACATAACACGTATATTGTTGTTAGAACTGGATTTATATTGATGCACAGTCTATTAGTTAATTTCCATTTCCCCATGACAATTAAAGGGGGGGGGGGGGGTAATATTTTTATGACAGTCAGCGGAGTTCACAAACCATCTAGGGCAGTGGTTCCCAAACTGTGTGCCGTGGCTCCCTGGGGTGCCTCGGGACACTTGCAGGGGTGCCGCGGCTTGGTGGTCCAGGACCAACTCAAATTATGAATGGTTAATTATTTATGAGCAAAACCAGTGCTGGTGGCTGCCAATCATACAATGTGTACAAACAGAAGCTAATCCTGCCCTTTACCACATAACTGCCGCTAAGAATCGCATATAAACCCAATCTAATAAAAAAAATTTGGACCTAGGGGTGCCATGAAAAAAATTCTGATTCTCTAGGGTGCCGTGAATCAAAAAAGATTGGGAACCCCTGATCTAGGGTATTATATGGCTATAAGAACAATGAATATACAAGAGACCTGAGTGTACAGTAATAGAGAATAAAAACGATTGTTGTTTCCTAGCACGGCCACAATCGTATGGATCGTGTACCTTTAAGTTAAGGTACACGATCCATACGATGGACCCGATTTCCTTTGAAATCAGGTCCATTTTGCCGGCTAGGAGACAATATCGGGGGCATCGCGTCGGTCGGGACCGTTAACAATGGTCCCGACGCGACCGACGCGATGCCCCTGATTTCCCCTCAGACTTCAATGTTAAAAAATATTAACATTCGTCCCGACGAATTAACATTGGTCCCGACGCGATGCCCCCGATTTTTCCATAGGCTTCAATGTTAAAATATTTTTTAACATTGAAATCTTGAAAAAATGTGAAAAATGTGAAATGGGCCAATATGACCCATTTCACATTATAGATGTCCCCGTCGTCACCCCACGATAGACGCCAACCCGAAGCGTGGCGAGCGCAGCGAGCCCGCGAGGGGCGGCGGTGCGCGTCCTCCGACCTTTTCATTCCCCTACTATCCACGTCGGCGAAGCCCGAAGCGTGGCGAGCACAGCGAGCCCTGCGAGGGGACGCGTATACCTGTGAAGTTATACGCGTCCCCTCGCCACGCTTCGGGCTCGGTGGCTCGCTGCGCTCGCCACACTATTCTATTCTCAACTCCACGCCGACGTGGATAGTAGGGGAATGAAAAGGTCGGAGGACGCGCACCGCCGCCCCTCGCGGGCTCGCTGCGCTCGCCACGCTTCGGGTTGGCGTCTATCGTGGGGTTGGGTGTACGCCGTGACATTTGGGGGGGTTGGGAATATTTTACATTGAATTCAATGTAAAATCGGGTCCCAGGGACCCGATTTACATTTCATTCAAAAAAAAAATCGGGTCCAAAATCGGTCGATTTTTCCGACACGACCACCCCGATGTAAATCGGTGTGGCGTGCTAGGAAACAAGTACCATATTTTTTATTTATAAGGCGCCACACGTGGTACGCAGCGCCGTACAAATAGAACATATTAGAACAGTACAGGGTAAACAGAACTAGACATAACAGTGACAGAAGATCAAAAACAGCACAATTAGCAATTAGCAGCACATCTCTTGGTACACAATACAGCAGATATATAGGGAAGTGAGTGAGAAGAGATGCAGGTGTAGATTGCAGGTGAGTAAGAGAGCTGTAATTGAAATGTAAGAAGGGTGCTGTGAGTACAGGAGGGGAGAGGGCCCTGCTCTATGGAGCTTACAATCTAGAAGGAGGGGGAGACAGACAGGTGACAAGATGTACAGGTAAGGAGACCTGAGGCAAGAAGTAAGAACGGAAGGGATAGTCAGGACATGAGGCAGCAGGTAGAGAAAGCGGACAAAGTAGTCCTCTCCCTCCTCCTATCCTCCTCTGTAAAATGTAAAGTCTAATGTGATGCTCATCATAATGATACTCGCACACCGCTTCCATTGGGCCAATATAGTGTACTACTAAATTTGGGCTCGCTATTCAGTCTTTTGCTCCAGGTGCTAATTTCAACTGTGCATTTTAAATAGATATCCGGTGTGGCATCTTTCTTGTGCAGAAGAACAATTGCTTGGGGGAAATCTTTGCCAATACATATTTTTTGCCATATATAAATTCTCCACAGTTTGGCTGATTTTTTTTTCTCTAATCTTGGCCAGCAAGTTGGTGGGCCTAACTGCTCATGGTGTCCTCTAAAAGGTGCCAGTCTCTCCTCCAGCATGGTGATTTACCACTGGACCGCATGCTTCATATCAGGCGCCCCTCTGCACCTACAGTATCCATGCTGGCTGCATTTATTAGGACGCTACTTGGTCTAAAACCATATAGTAACACTATTATTTTCGAACAGTTATTTGTTGGTGCACCACTGATGTTCAAGTATTCTTCCTACAAATATGTTTCCTTTTTTTCTATCCTCTATTTATCTAATCTCTACTTTTGGCTCCCTTCTCTGCCTTTTTCAAAACACAACCGTGTCAACGTGGCGAGGCCATGGAATGTCACATAGCTACATGGATTATTTTGAGACAATTTAGTGCCAGTGTCACCAGCATTCCTCACATCCAGAACAATACCAGACAATGGAATATGCTAGGTGTCCTGAGCTTGTCATTGTAGCCAGAGTGGCTAGATAACATATGAGGATGCTTCCTGCCTGTGTTATCCACCTGAGCTCTTGTGGAGTGTGGATGTCGGCTGCCCTCTCTGCTAGATTAACGATGACATCTTTATGTAACACGTGGCTGGCCCCCTGGTCCAATGTGTTGGACGCCTCCTCATACTGGAGATTTTCAACAGTTCTGGCACCAAAATCACGATCTGAGCTACTGACCCAAGTACTGTAACGTCATTCCTCTTGGCTAGAGGTCCATTTCATTGCAGCAAGACATGGGACTAGATAACCATAGCCATCGTACTAGCTGTATGGGCTATTACAGGAAGCGACAAGCAAACTCCTCAGAACCAAAACAAAAATCCCAGCAGTCGAGTCTAGAAAGTATTTTGACCTTGTCACAGTAGCAAGAATTCTTTAGACAAGAGTGCCGTTACCTTGAAGCCACCTGCCTGTGTGTGTGCCAGTACCATGATGCCACCTGCCTGTGTTATCCAAATGTGTGTACAGGAGTTCACAAATCATCTAAATGCGTTTGAATATGCGCCCTGTCCTGCACAAAGTGTCCCGCAGGCGACTTTTGTCATCCTCTGGACTAGAAGGAGGCAAAAAAGTCCCGAATGGACATATTCTCCTCACAGAAGAAGAGAGATGTGTTCCATGCCGGGCACATCTAGCCTGGTGCGGGTCAGCTGCCACTGGCTAATCCTGGCCTCCTTCTTAGCGCTTAAGCTAGCGGTTGCCATATGGTGTTAGGGGAGACCTTGGAGTACGAAGGTGGTGAAGAGAACCGGTCCTCTGTTCCTCTCATGCCATAAAAAATGCACCTTTTCTGCGCTAGCAAAACACAGGGCGAGAGCAGATCTTGTGAAACTCGAAAGCTAGGACAAGGTTTACACGGCTGCTTGTTCCGCCAATAGGAGCACAGAACGCTCCCCTCTGATCAGCCAATCACAGCACATCCGGCAGGTTATATAAGAGACATCAGCTGCTCAGGGCACTGACTGTGTGTGACTTAACGATACCGCGTTTTTTTGTTGTTGTTGCTGATCTATCCAACCGCACCATGGCAGAGACCGCACCCGCCGCCGCTGCTGTTCCGCCTTCAGAAGGCGCAGCCAAAAAGAAGAGGCAGCCAAAGAAAGCTGCTGGAGGAGCCAAGAAAAGCGCCAAGTCTTCTGGACCCAGCGTATCCGAGCTGATCGTGAAAACCGTGGCCGCCTCCAAAGAGCGCAGCGGGGTTTCTCTTGCCGCCCTGAAGAAAGCTCTGGCTGCCGGAGGCTACGATGTGGAGAAGAACAACAGCCGCGTGAAGCTGGGCGTGAAAAGTTTGGTCACCAAAGGAACTCTCACCCAGGTGAAAGGCACCGGCGCTTCCGGCTCCTTCAAGCTCAATAAGAAGCAGGCGGAGAGCAAGAAGGTCGCCCAGAAGTCTCTGAAGCCCAAGAAACCTGCTGCAAAGAAAGTGGCCAAATCCCCGAAGAAGCCCAAGAAAGCTCCGAGTGCAGCCAAGAGCCCGAAGAAGGTGAAGAAGCCAGCAAAGGCGGCTGCAGCTGCCAAAAGCCCAAAGAAGCCTAAAGCGGTGAAGCCGAAGAAGGCGGCCGCCAAGAGTCCGGCCAAGAAGGCAGCGAAACCCAAAGCCGCCAAGAGTCCGGCCAAGAAGGCGGCGAAGCCCAAAGCCGCAAAAAGTCCGGCCAAGAAGGCAGCCAAGCCCAAGAAAGCCGCGGCAAAGAAGTAATGGCTGAACCGCCGCATCCTCGCTCCCTTGTTCTCCCCCCAAAAGGCTCTTTTCAGAGCCACCCACCCTCTCTCGACAGAGCTGTGAGCGCACGGCGTGGCCTGATGGCTGCGCCCTTCAGTAAGTAATCAACAGGTGCACCAGAATGTTGTAGCTTGCCCCTTAAATTCAGTCACTTCACAATTCGACAGATGTGCTTGGAAGTGGGAATAATGAAACAAGTTAAGTATCAACTCTTTAATAAACGCTTCATAGCGCATATAGCGTTTTGGTGCGCGTTTCAATGAATCACTGTAAACCGGGGGGCGCATTCACCTGTGGCACCATACCTCCCAGCCGGTTCTGCCCTACATCCTCTGTATAGGGCCAGCGCAATCTGTGGCAGAGCTGTCAGGGAAGATGCGTGATTCACCACTATAGAACTCTTTAGCTCAGCCTCGTATTTTTTTTTTTTTTTTTTTTATTATCCCCAGCTGGAGTAACTGCTGCAAATCGTGAGGTGCAAGGGTTTATACACAGTATATAGAGCTTAGTAAAACGCAGAGAAAGGCGGACTGGATCGTTGTTAAATCTGCGTTCATCGTGACCCTTTCAAACACAATTGTCCGGAAAACGTATATGCCTCTGTGCAGTGGTCGCTACCAGCGTGGTTTGTACCGCAACCCTGTCAACAAATTGCGGATTACCAAATTACACAATCACCGACACTAAAAAGGAACCACTGCACCCGTGGCACCTCACTGCCTGCATCCACTAACGGTGCGGCTAGTGTGAGGGAATGAATTCATATTAGGACCCGGCAAATAGCCGCATTACACAGGGAGGATGTAACAGCGCTCTCGTAGAAAAGATGGGTGGCCCTGAAAAGGGCCTTTGTGTGTGGGTGACTGAGTGAGATGCTCCTGGGAATTTAACCCCCGAACCCATAGAGAGTACGGCCCTGGCGTTTCAGAGCATAGACCACGTCCATAGCGGTCACAGTCTTCCTCTTGGCGTGCTCGGTGTAGGTGACGGCATCACGAATGACATTCTCCAGAAACACCTTCAGCACACCGCGGGTCTCCTCGTAGATGAGTCCAGAGATACGCTTAACACCCCCTCGCCTAGCTAGACGACGGATGGCAGGCTTGGTAATGCCCTGGATGTTGTCACGGAGAACCTTCCTGTGACGCTTAGCGCCTCCTTTGCCGAGCCCCTTTCCGCCTTTACCTCTTCCAGACATTCTCAAAAATCCTTCTGTGACAAACAGTAAGAATGAGTATAGTTTCCTGTCAGCGGCTTTTATAAAGTGGAAGAGCGGACCTGATGGGTGACTTGGACTTAAAGGCGGAGTCTTGTATCGCCTTGCCATTCGTTCATAAGCACAACCCTTTTATTGTTTTCCTTTCGTTCATTACTAGAAGATATTGTTTTATGTTTAGATTTATATGAACTGCTCTCTTGGTATTGTTTTCTTCGTTAATACCCAGTGTAACATTTCAGCTTGATTAATACCCAGTGTAACATTTCAGCTTGATTAGAGAACTAAACTATTCAGCTACGTTGTGGTGAATATTTGTGTGGATGAAACGTAATGACCAGACCGGTCCCGACGATAATAGTTTTATTTTTTTTTACATTTTATTATACGTGGAATAGATATAGATACATTGTATATGTTCACTTTGAAAGTGGGGGAATTGGTAACGACAAAGGACCCACACAATGAGAGTCGCTCAGATATCGGCGGGAAATTAAAAACATCACCAAAAACATTCCCACTGGGAAACTGCTTCTGATAATCACAACTACTGTAACGTTTCCATAGCTCCCGGACTCGGTGTGTGTGTGTGTGTGTGTGTGTTACAGTGGGAACCGAGTTTGCCTGAGCAGGAATTACGTGTTCACCCTTAATTAAATGCATCGAAACGGAACCGAGTCACAGAAGTAACTGGGTACAATAGAGCTACGTTAACATACTGCACCCTTCATTTAGAAAGACAGTGATCCATTGGCAACGGTGCTCATCGAAAATTCGAATGTGATGTTTAAAGGCACCAACTGTTACAATTTAACAGTACTTTGCAACGTTTCCATCCAACAGAATGCTTTCGATTTTCGGCAGCTGCACACGGGGAACATTGCTGCCCTATGGGTCGCATGTATCTTTTCTTTTTCTATTTATTTATTTAACCAGTGACATATGCAATGTAACGAACCGGTCCTATATTTGAAACTGGATTCAGATCCTAGAAAGATAACTACAGAATGCAGCTTTGCAAGTGGTAAGTAAAGGCACTTTTTTTTTTTCTGAACCAGTAGGGTTAACAATAGCTAGAGGGTACGTCACAAGTCAGTTATGTCTGTCGGTGTGCACTTATCCCGTGAGCCTGGACACAGCAAAAACCATCATAGTTACAGCTCGATTAGAGAGAAGGTGGGTGGCTCTGAAAAGAGCCTTTGTGTTGGTGTGGGTGGGAGAAGGGGAGATTACTTGGCGCTGGTGTACTTGGTGACGGCCTTGGTGCCCTCGGACACGGCGTGCTTGGCCAGCTCTCCAGGCAGCAGCAGACGTACGGCGGTCTGGATCTCCCTGGAGGTGATGGTGGAGCGCTTGTTGTAGTGAGCCAGGCGGGAAGCTTCCCCAGCAATGCGCTCAAAGATATCGTTGACAAAGGAGTTCATGATGCCCATAGCCTTGGAGGAGATGCCGGTATCAGGGTGCACCTGCTTCAGCACCTTGTACACGTAAATGGCGTAACTCTCCTTCCTGGTCTTTCTACGCTTCTTCCCATCCTTCTTCTGGGTCTTGGTCACCGCTTTCTTAGAGCCCTTCTTGGGCGCCGGCGCAGACTTTGCTGGATCAGGCATTGTAGCTTATCAACAAATAACCGCTTCAAATTCGAGAAGAAATGACTGTGTGCAAAAGTGCCGTACGTCGGCTATAGCTGCTCTATTTATAGGGATCTTATGCAAACGAGGCATCGCTGCTGTAAGCTACTCTATTGGGTAGAATTGTCGTGTGACGAAAAGCAGCATCGTTGACTCAACCCTTCAGATACGGATTGGTCTGTGGATAAACTTGAGCTGCATTGGTTAATTTGTAAGCAGGCCAATCACAGAGCAGACAGCATCGGGTAGCTGAGTATATAAGAGGAGGGCGGTATTTTACACTTACACTTTCGCAGGTTTCCATCTGTATTTGTAAAGCTTTTTTGCTCCGTTAGCTATTATGTCTGGAAGAGGTAAACAAGGCGGCAAAACCCGGGCTAAGGCCAAGACTCGTTCATCCAGGGCTGGTCTCCAGTTCCCAGTTGGTCGCGTGCATCGTCTGTTAAGGAAGGGAAACTATGCGGAACGAGTGGGTGCCGGTGCCCCGGTCTACCTGGCCGCGGTGCTGGAATATCTGACGGCTGAGATTCTGGAGCTTGCCGGAAACGCTGCCCGCGACAACAAGAAGACCCGCATCATCCCCCGCCACCTGCAGCTGGCTGTACGCAACGACGAAGAGCTCAACAAGCTGCTCGGTGGGGTGACCATCGCCCAGGGAGGTGTTCTGCCTAACATCCAGGCAGTGCTGCTGCCCAAGAAGACCGAGAGCCACAAGCCAGCTAAGAGCAAGTAATTCAACGGCAAAAAAATACTTTACCTAAAACACAAAGGCTCTTTTCAGAGCCACCCACCCCGACCTTAAAGAGCTGATTCATGTTTAAAATGTATACATGGAAGTTATTCGCCCGAATTAGCGGGACAGGTGTAAGTGCCACTGTGGCCTTTCTACGCTTAACAACAGGGACGTAAATTGAGTTTAACGTGTGTAGTGATATTGCATTACCGTCCCGCGTAACATGCCCCGCTTATCTGAAGGGAGACTTGTGCCTAGCCCTGGAAAGAGATGAAGGAGCTAGAACTGAGACTTTTCTTGTACTTAACATCAGTCGTTTTACTGTGAAGGCCGGTAGTCTGTTCGTTCCCTGGATAGATGAAGATTGTGCCTGTTTCGTGCAAGTAACAGGCTGGTGACAAATCACGGAGAAGATAAGAAACAGCCGAGGCTTGAGCCAGTAATGTACCTTATGCTTAAGTCTCTATATATATATATATATATATATGAAAGAATGTCCAATTATAATAGCTAGTAATGTAACTTATGCTCAAGTCTGTATACGTATACAGATTTTTTTTTTTTTTAAAGTGCCCCATGTTGTGAAGGACGGAAGGCGAACACAAGCTGTGTGTCTGGTAATTAAGGCCTTTAGCGGACAACCGGGCACCTTACCATGCCTCCAGTGTGAACACTACTATGTCATTGATGCTATAGCTCGTTTAGAAAGATTTGGTGGCTCTGAAAAGAGCCTT
>NW_028142337.1:0-85997 GCF_055691185.1 Crinia signifera
TAGCCCAGAATGCCATTCAGAGTATAGACCATGACATGGCTGAGTATTAAGATACTTTTGGCCACGCCTCTTTTGCCTAGAAGCCCCTAAACCCATTAAAATAGCATTGGGGGTTTAAATTCGTTAGGCCCCGCCCCTTTGGGTCCAGAAGCCTAATATACCATTCAGAGTATAGACCATGACATGGCTGAGTGTTGAGATACTTTTGGCCACGCCTCTTTGCCTAGGAAGCCCCTAAACCCATTGAAATAACATTGGGGGTTTAAATTCGTTAGGCCCCGCCCCTTAAGGTCCAGAAGCCCATAATACCATTCAGAGTATAGACCATGACATGGCTGAGGATTGAGATACTTTTGGCCACGCCCCTTTGCCTAGAAGCCCCTAAACCCCATGAAATAGCATTGGGGGTTTAAATTCGTTAGGCCCCGCCCCTTTGGGTCCAGAAGCCCAGAATGCCATTCAGAGTATAGACCATGACATGGCTGAGGGTTGAGTTACTTTTGGCCACGCCCCTTTTGCCTAGAAGCCCCTAAACCCATTGAAATAGCATTGGGGGGTTTAAATTCGTTAGGCCCCGCACCTTTGGGTCCAGAAGCCCAGAATACCATTCCGAGTATAGTACCATGACATGGCTGAGGGTTGAGATACTTTTGGCCACGCCCCTTTTGCCTAGAAGCCCCTAAACCCATTGAAATAGCATTGGGGGTTTAAATTCGTTAGGCCCCGCCCCTTTGGGTCCAGAAGCCCAGAATACCATTCAGAGTATAGACCATGACATGGCTGAGGGTTGAGATACTTTTGGCCACGCCCTTTGCCTAGAAGCCCCTAAACCTAATGAAATAGCATTGGGGGTTTAAATTCGTTAGGCCCCGCCCCTTTGGGTCCAGAAGCCCAGAATGCCATTCAGAGTATAGACCATGACCTGGCTGAGGGTTGAGTTACTTTTGGCCACGCCCCTTTTGCCTAGAAGCCCCTAAACCCATTGAAATAGCATTGGGGTTTAAATTCGTTAGGCCACGCCCCTTTGGGTCCAGAAGCCCAGAATACCATTCAGAGTATAGACCATGACATGACTGAGGGTTGAGTTACTTTTGGCCACGCCGCTTTTGCCTAGAAGCCCCTAAACCCATTGAAATAGCATTGGGGGTTTAAATTCGTTAGGCCCCGCCCCTTTGGGTTCAGAAGCCCAGAATACCATTCAGAGTATAGACCATGAAATGGCTGAGGGTTGAGATACTTTTGGCCACGCCCCTTTTGCCTAGAAGCCCTAAACCCATTGAAATAGCATTGGGGGTTTAAATTCGTTAGGCCCCGCCCCTTTGGGTCCAGAAGCCCAGAATACCATTCAGAGTATAGACCATGACCTGGCTGAGGGTTGAGATTATTTTGGCCACGCCCCTTTTGCCTAGAAGCCCCTAAACCCATTGAAATAGCATTGGGGGTTTAAATTCGTTAGGCCACGCCCCTTTGGGTCCAGAATCCCAGAATGCCATTCAGAGTATAGAACATGACATGGCTGAGGGTTGAGATACTTTTGGCCACGCCCCTTTGCCTAGAAGCCCCTAAACCCATTGAAATAGCATTGGGGGTTTAAATTCGTTAGGCCCCGCCCCTTTGGGTCCAGAAGCCCAGAATGCCATTCAGAGTATAGACCATGACATGGCTGAGGGTTGAGATACTTTTGGCCACGCCCCTTTTGCCTAGAAGCCCCTAAACCCATTGAAATAGCATTGGGGGTTTAAATTCGTTAGGCCCCGCCCCTTTGGGTCCAGAAGCCCAGAATACCATTCAGAGTATAGACCATGACATGGCTGAGGGTTGAGATACTTTTGGCCACGCCCCTTTTGCCTAGAAGCCCCTAAACCCATTGAAATAACATTGAAGGTTTAAATTCGTTAGGCCCCGCACCTTTGGGTCCAGAAGCCCAGAATACCATTCAGAGTATAGACCATGACATGGCTGAGGGTTGAGATACTTTTGGCCACGCCCCTTTTGCCTAGAAGCCCCTAAACCCATTGAAATAGCATTGGGGGTTTAAATTCATTAGGCCCCGCCCCTTTGGGTCCAGAAGCCCAGAATACCATTCAGAGTATAGACCATGACATGGCTGAGGGTTGAGATACTTTTGGCCACGCCCCTTTGCCTAGAAGCCCCTAAACCCCATGAAATAGCATTGGGGGTTTAAATTCGTTAGGCCCCGCCCCTTTGGGTCCAGAAGCCCAGAATGCCATTCAGAGTATAGACCATGACCTGGCTGAGGGATGAGTTACTTTTGGCCACGCCCCTTTTGCCTAGAAGCCCCTAAACTTTATTGAAATAGCATTGGGGGTTTAAATTCGTTAGGCCCCGCCCCTTTGGTCCAGAAGCCCAGAATGCCATTCAGAGTATAGACCATGACATGGCTGAGGGTTGAGATACTTTTGGCCACGCCCCTTTTGCCTAGAAGCTCTAAACCCATTGAAATAGCATTGGGGGTTTAAATTCGTTAGGCCCCGCCCCTTTGGGTCCAGAAGCCCAGAATACCATTCAGAGTATAGACCATGACATGGCTGAGGGTTGAGATACTTTTGGCCACGCCCCTTTTGCCTAGAAGCCCCTAAACCCATTGAAATAACATTGAAGGTTTAAATTCGTTAGGCCCCCGCACCTTTGGGTCCAGAAGCCCAGAATACCATTCAGAGTATAGACCATGACATGGCTGAGGGTTGAGATACTTTTGGCCACGCCCCTTTTGCCTAGAAGCCCCTAAACCCATTGAAATAGCATTGGGTGTTTAAATTCGTTAGCCCCCGCCCCTTTGGGTTCAGAAGCCCAGAATACCATTCAGAGTATAGACCATGACATGGCTGAGGGTTGAGATACTTTTGGCCACGCCCCTTCGCCTAGAAGCCCCTAAACCCATTGAAATAGCATTGGGGGTTTAAATTCGTTAGGCCCCGCCCCTTTGGGTTCAGAAGCCCAGAATACCATTCAGAGACCATGAAATGGCTGAGGGTTGAGATACTTTTGGCCACGCCCCTTTTGCCTAGAAGCCCCTAAACCCATTGAAATAGCATTGGGGGTTTTAATTCGTTAGGCCACGCCCCTTTGGGTCCAGAATTTCAGAATGCCATTCAGAGTATAGACCATGACATGGCTGAGGGTTGAGATACTTTTGGCCACGCCCCTTTGCCTAGAAGCCCCTAAACCCATTGAAATAGCATTGGGGGTTTAAATTCGTTAGGCCCCGCCCCTTTGGGTCCAGAAGCCCAGAATGCCATTCAGAGTATAGACCATGACATGGCTGAGGGTTGAGATACTTTTGGCCACGCCCCTTTGCCTAGAAGCCCCTTAACCCATTGAAATAGCATTGGGGGTTTAAATTCGTTAGGCCCCGCCCCTTTGGGTCCAGAAGCCCAGAATGCCATTCAGAGTATAGACCATGACATGGCTGAGTATTAAGATACTTTTGGCCACGCCTCTTTTGCCTAGAAGCCCCTAAACCCATTAAAATAGCATTGGGGGTTTAAATTCGTTAGGCCCCGCCCCTTTGGGTCCAGAAGCCTAATATACCATTCAGAGTATAGACCATGACATGGCTGAGTGTTGAGATACTTTTGGCCACGCCTCTTTGCCTAGAAGCCCCTAAACCCATTGAAATAACATTGGGGGTTTAAATTCGTTAGGCCCCGCCCCTTAAGGTCCAGAAGCCCATAATACCATTCAGAGTATAGACCATGACATGGCTGAGGATTGAGATACTTTTGGCCACGCCCCTTTGCCTAGAAGCCCCTAAACCCCATGAAATAGCATTGGGGGTTTAAATTCGTTAGGCCCCGCCCCTTTGGGTCCAGAAGCCCAGAATGCCATTCAGAGTATAGACCATGACATGGCTGAGGGTTGAGTTACTTTTGGCCACGCCCCTTTTGCCTAGAAGCCCCTAAACCCATTGAAATAGCATTGGGGGGTTTAAATTCGTTAGGCCCCGCACCTTTGGGTCCAGAAGCCCAGAATACCATTCCGAGTATAGTACCATGACATGGCTGAGGGTTGAGATACTTTTGGCCACGCCCCTTTTGCCTAGAAGCCCCTAAACCCATTGAAATAGCATTGGGGGTTTAAATTCGTTAGGCCCCGCCCCTTTGGGTCCAGAAGCCCAGAATACCATTCAGAGTATAGACCATGACATGGCTGAGGGTTGAGATACTTTTGGCCACGCCCTTTGCCTAGAAGCCCCTAAACCTAATGAAATAGCATTGGGGGTTTAAATTCGTTAGGCCCCGCCCCTTTGGGTCCAGAAGCCCAGAATGCCATTCAGAGTATAGACCATGACCTGGCTGAGGGTTGAGTTACTTTTGGCCACGCCCCTTTTGCCTAGAAGCCCCTAAACCCATTGAAATAGCATTGGGGTTTAAATTCGTTAGGCCACGCCCCTTTGGGTCCAGAAGCCCAGAATACCATTCAGAGTATAGACCATGACATGGCTGAGGGTTGAGATACTTTTGGCCACGCCCCTTTTGCCTAGAAGCCCCTAAACCCATTGAAATAACATTGGGGGTTTAAATTCGTTAGGCCCTGCCCCTTTGGGTCCAGAAGCCCAGAATGCCATTCAGAGTATAGACCATGACATGGCTGAGGGTTGAGTTACTTTTGGCCACGCCCCTTTTGCCTAGAAGCCCCTAAACCCATTGAAATAGCTTTGGGGGTTTAAATTCGTTAGGCCCCGCCCCTTTGGGTCCAGAAGCCCAGAATGTCATTCAGAGTATAGACCATGACATGGCTGAGGGTTGAGATACTTTTGGCCACGCCCCTTTTGCCTAGAAGCCCCTAAACCCATTGAAATAGCATTGGGGGTTTAAATTCGTTAGGCCCCGCCCCTTTGGGTCCAGAAGCCCAGAATACCATTCAGAGTATAGACCATGACATGGCTGAGGGTTGAGATACTTTTGGCCACGCCCCTTTTGCCTAGAAGCCCCTAAACCCATTGAAATAGCATTGGGGGTTTAAATTCGTTAGGCCCCGCCCCTTTGGGTCCAGAAGCCCAGAATACCATTCAGAGTATAGACCATGACATGGCTGAGGGTTGAGATACTTTTGGCCACGCCCCTTTTGCCTAGAAGCCCCTAAACCCATTGAAATAACATTTAAGGTTTAAATTCGTTAGGCCCCGCCCCTTTGGGTCCAGAAGCCCAGAATACCATTCAGAGTATAGACCATGACATGGCTGAGGGTTGAGATACTTTTGGCCACGCCCCTTTTGCCTAGAAGCTCCTAAACCCATTGAAATAGCATTGGGGGTTTAAATTCGTTAGGCCCCGCCCCTTTGGGTCCAGAAGCCCAGAATACCATTCAGAGTATAGAACATAACCTGGCTGAGGGTTGAGATTCTTTTGGCCACGCCCCTTTTGCCTAGAAGCCCCTAAACCCATTGAAATAGCATTGGGGGTTTAAATTCGTTAGCCCCTGCCCCTTTGGGTCCAGAAGCCCAGAATACCATTCAGAGTATAGACCATGACATGGCTGAGGGTTGAGATACTTTTGGCCACGCCCCTTTTGCCTAGAAGCCCCTAAACCCATTGAAATAACATTGGGGGTTTAAATTCGTTAGGCCCTGCCCCTTTGGGTCCAGAAGCTCAGAATACCATTCAGAGTATAGACCATGACATGGCTGAGGGTTGAGATACTTTTGGCCACGCCCCTTTTGCCTAGAAGCTCCTAAACCCATTGAAATAGCATTGGGGGTTTAAATTCGTTAGGCCCCGCCCCTTTGGGTCCAGAAGCCCAGAATACCATTCAGAGTATAGACCATGACATGGCTGAGGGTTGAGATACTTTTGGCCACGCCCCTTTTGCCTAGAAGCCCCTAAACCCATTGAAATAACATTGAAGGTTTAAATTCGTTAGGCCCCGCCCCTTTGGGTCCAGAAGCCCAGAATACCATTCAGAGTATAGACCATGACATGGCTGAGGGTTGAGATACTTTTGGCCACGCCCCTTTTGCCTAGAAGCTCCTAAACCCATTGAAATAGCATTGGGGGTTTAAATTCGTTAGGCCCCGCCCCTTTGGGTCCAGAAGCCCAGAATACCATTCAGAGTATAGAACATAACCTGGCTGAGGGTTGAGATTCTTTTGGCCACGCCCCTTTTGCCTAGAAGCCCCTAAACCCATTGAAATAGCATTGGGGGTTTAAATTCGTTAGCCCCCGCCCCTTTGGGTCCAGAAGCCCAGAATACCATTCAGAGTATAGACCATGACATGGCTGAGGGTTGAGATACTTTTGGCCACGCCCCTTTGCCTAGAAGCCCCTAAACCCATTGAAATAGCATTGGGGGTTTAAATTCGTTAGGCCCCGCCCCTTTGGGTCCAGAAGCCCAGAATACCATTCAGAGTATAGACCATGACATGGCTGAGGGTTGAGATACTTTTGGCCACGCCCCTTTTGCCTAGAAGCTCCTAAACCCATTGAAATAGCATTGGGGGTTTAAATTCGTTAGGCCCCGCCCCTTTGGGTCCAGAAGCCCAGAATACCATTCAGAGTATAGACCATGACATGGCTGAGGGTTGAGATACTTTTGGCCACGCCCCTTTGCCTAGAAGCCCCTAAACCCATTGAAATAGCATTGGGGGTTTAAATTCGTTAGGCCCCGCCCCTTTGGGTCCAGAAGCCCAGAATACCATTCAGAGTATAGAACATAACCTGGCTGAGGGTTGAGATTCTTTTGGCCACGCCCCTTTTGCCTAGAAGCCCCTAAACCCATTGAAATAGCATTGGGGGTTTAAATTCGTTAGCCCCCGCCCCTTTGGGTCCAGAAGCCCAGAATACCATTCAGAGTATAGACCATGACATGGCTGAGGGTTGAGATACTTTTGGCCACGCCCCTTTTGCCTAGAAGCCCCTAAACCCATTGAAATAACATTGGGGGTTTAAATTCGTTAGGCCCTGCCCCTTTGGGTCCAGAAGCCCAGAATACCATTCAGAGTATAGACCATGACATGGCTGAGGGTTGAGATACTTTTGGCCACGCCCCTTTTGCCTAGAAGCTCCTAAACCCATTGAAATAGCATTGGGGGTTTAAATTCGTTAGGCCCCGCCCATTTGGGTCCAGAAGCCCAGAATACCATTCAGAGTATAGACCATGACATGGCTGAGGGTTGAGATACTTTTGGCCACGCCCCTTTTGCCTAGAAGCCCCTAAACCCATTGAAATAACATTGAAGGTTTAAATTCGTTAGGCCCCGCCCCTTTGGGTCCAGAAGCCCAGAATACCATTCAGAGTATAGACCATGACATGGCTGAGGGTTGAGATACTTTTGGCCACGCCCCTTTTGCCTAGAAGCTCCTAAAGCCATTGAAATAGCATTGGGGGTTTAAATTCGTTAGGCCCCGCCCCTTTGGGTCCAGAAGCCCAGAATACCATTCAGAGTATAGAACATAACCTGGCTGAGGGTTGAGATTCTTTTGGCCACGCCCCTTTTGCCTAGAAGCCCCTAAACCCATTGAAATAGCATTGGGGGTTTAAATTCGTTAGCCCCCGCCCCTTTGGGTCCAGAAGCCCAGAATACCATTCAGAGTATAGACCATGACATGGCTGAGGGTTGAGATACTTTTGGCCACGCCCCTTTTGCCTAGAAGCCCCTAAACCCATTGAAATAACATTGGGGGTTTAAATTCGTTAGGCCCTGCCCCTTTGGGTCCAGAAGCCCAGAATACCATTCAGAGTATAGACCATGACATGGCTGAGGGTTGAGATACTTTTGGCCACGCCCCTTTTGCCTAGAAGCTCCTAAACCCATTGAAATAGCATTGGGGGTTTAAATTCGTTAGGCCCCGCCCCTTTGGGTCCAGAAGCCCAGAATACCATTCAGAGTATAGACCATGACATGGCTGAGGGTTGAGATACTTTTGGCCACGCCCCTTTGCCTAGAAGCCCCTAAACCCATTGAAATAACATTGGGGGTTTAAATTCGTTAGGCCCTGCCCCTTTGGGTCCAGAAGCCCAGAATACCATTCAGAGTATAGACCATGACATGGCTGAGGGTTGAGATACTTTTGGCCACGCCCCTTTTGCCTAGAAGCTCCTAAACCCATTGAAATAGCATTGGGGGTTTAAATTCGTTAGGCCCCGCCCCTTTGGGTCCAGAAGCCCAGAATACCATTCAGAGTATAGACCATGACATGGCTGAGGGTTGAGATACTTTTGGCCACGCCCCTTTTGCCTAGAAGCCCCTAAACCCATTGAAATAACATTGAAGGTTTAAATTCGTTAGGCCCCGCCCCTTTGGGTCCAGAAGCCCAGAATACCATTCAGAGTATAGACCATGACATGGCTGAGGGTTGAGATACTTTTGGCCACGCCCCTTTTGCCTAGAAGCTCCTAAAGCCATTGAAATAGCATTGGGGGTTTAAATTCGTTAGGCCCCGCCCCTTTGGGTCCAGAAGCCCAGAATACCATTCAGAGTATAGAACATAACCTGGCTGAGGGTTGAGATTCTTTTGGCCACGCCCCTTTTGCCTAGAAGCCCCTAAACCCATTGAAATAGCATTGGGGGTTTAAATTCGTTAGCCCTCGCCCCTTTGGGTCCAGAAGCCCAGAATACCATTCAGAGTATAGACCATGACATGGCTGAGGGTTGAGATACTTTTGGCCACGCCCCTTTTGCCTAGAAGCCCCTAAACCCATTGAAATAACATTGGGGGTTTAAATTCGTTAGGCCCTGCCCCTTTGGGTCCAGAAGCCCAGAATACCATTCAGAGTATAGACCATGACATGGCTGAGGGTTGAGATACTTTTGGCCACGCCCCTTTTGCCTAGAAGCTCCTAAATCCATTGAAATAGCATTGGGGGTTTAAATTCGTTAGGCCCCGCCCCTTTGGGTCCAGAAGCCCAGAATACCATTCAGAGTATAGACCATGACATGGCTGAGGGTTGAGATACTTTTGGCCACGCCCCTTTGCCTAGAAGCCCCTAAACCCATTGAAATAGCATTGGGGTTTAAATTCGTTAGGCCCCGCCCCTTTGGGTCCAGAAGCCCAGAATACCATTCAGAGTATAGAACATAACCTGGCTGAGGGTTGAGATTCTTTTGGCCACGCCCCTTTTGCCTAGAAGCCCCTAAACCCATTGAAATAGCATTGGGGGTTTAAATTCGTTAGCCCCCGCCCCTTTGGGTCCAGAAGCCCAGAATACCATTCAGAGTATAGACCATGACATGGCTGAGGGTTGAGATACTTTTGGCCACGCCCCTTTGCTAGAAGCCCCTAAACCCATTGAAATAGCATTGTGGGTTTAAATTCGTTAGGCCCCGCCCCTTTGGGTCCAGAAGCCCAGAATACCATTCAGAGTATAGACCATGAAATGGCTGAGGGTTGAGATACTTTTGGCCACGCCCCTTTTGCCTAGAAGCCCCTAAACCCATTGAAATAGCATTGGGGGTTTAAATTCGTTAGGCCACGCCCCTTTGGGTCCAGAATCCCAGAATGCCATTCAGAGTATAGACCATGACATGGCTGAGGGTTGAGATACTTTTGGCCACGCCCCTTTTGCCTAGAAGCCCCTAAACCCATTGAAATAGCATTGGGGGTTTACATTAGTTAGGCCACGCCCCTTTGGGTCCAGAATCCCAGAATGCCATTCAGAGTATAGAACATGACATGGCTGAGGGTTGAGATACTTTTGGCCACGCCCCTTTGCCTAGAAGCCCCTAAACCCATTGAAATAGCATTGGGGGTTTAAATTCGTTAGGCCCCGCCCCTTTGGGTCCAGAAGCCCAGAATACCATTCAGAGTATAGACCATGAAATGGCTGAGGGTTGAGATACTTTTGGCCACGCCCCTTTTGCCTAGAAGCCCCTAAACCCATTGAAATAGCATTGGGGGTTTAAATTCGTTAGGCCACGCCCCTTTGGGTCCAGAATCCCAGAATGCCATTCAAAGTATAGACCATGACCTGGCTGAGGGTTGAGATTCTTTTGGCCACGCCCCTTTTGCCTAGAAGCCCCTAAACCCATTGAAATAGCATTGGGGGTTTAAATTCGTTTGGCCACGCCCCTTTGGGTCCAGAATCCCAGAATACCATTCAGAGTATAGAACATGACATGGCTGAGGGTTGAAATACTTTTGGCCACGCCCCTTTGCCTAGAAGCCCCTAAACCCATTGAAATAGCATTGGGGGTTTAAATTCGTTAGGCCCCGCCCCTTTGGGTACAGAAGCCCAGAATGCCATTCAGAGTATAGAACATGACATGGCTGAGGGTTGAGATACTTTTGGCCACGCCCCTTTGCCTAGAAGCCCCTAAACCCATTGAAATAGCATTGGGGGTTTAAATTCGTTAGGCCACGCCCCTTTGGGTCCAGAATCCCAGAATGCCATTCAGAGTATAGACCATGACATGGCTGAGGGTTGAGATACTTTTGGCCACGCCCCTTTTGCCTAGAAGCCCCTAAACCCATTGAAATAGCATTGGGGGTTTACATTAGTTAGGCCACGCCCCTTTGGGTCCAGAATCCCAGAATGCCATTCAGAGTATAGAACATGACATGGCTGAGGGTTGAGATACTTTTGGCCACGCCCCTTTGCCTAGAAGCCCCTAAACCCATTGAAATAACATTGAAGGTTTAAATTCGTTAGGCCCCGCACCTTTGGGTCCAGAAGCCCAGAATACCATTCAGAGTATAGACCATGACATGGCTGAGGGTTGAGATACTTTTGGCCACGCCCCTTTTGCCTAGAAGCCCCTAAACCCATTGAAATAGCATTGGGTGTTTAAATTCGTTAGCCCCCGCCCCTTTGGGTTCAGAAGCCCAGAATACCATTCAGAGTATAGACCATGACATGGCTGAGGGTTGAGATACTTTTGGCCACGCCCCTTCGCCTAGAAGCCCCTAAACCCATTGAAATAGCATTGGGGGTTTAAATTCGTTAGGCCCCGCCCCTTTGGGTTCAGAAGCCCAGAATACCATTCAGAGACCATGAAATGGCTGAGGGTTGAGATACTTTTGGCCACGCCCCTTTTGCCTAGAAGCCCCTAAACCCATTGAAATAGCATTGGGGGTTTTAATTCGTTAGGCCACGCCCCTTTGGGTCCAGAATTTCAGAATGCCATTCAGAGTATAGACCATGACATGGCTGAGGGTTGAGATACTTTTGGCCACGCCCCTTTGCCTAGAAGCCCCTAAACCCATTGAAATAGCATTGGGGGTTTAAATTCGTTAGGCCCCGCCCCTTTGGGTCCAGAAGCCCAGAATGCCATTCAGAGTATAGACCATGACATGGCTGAGGGTTGAGATACTTTTGGCCACGCCCCTTTGCCTAGAAGCCCCTTAACCCATTGAAATAGCATTGGGGGTTTAAATTCGTTAGGCCCCGCCCCTTTGGGTCCAGAAGCCCAGAATGCCATTCAGAGTATAGACCATGACATGGCTGAGTATTGAGATACTTTTGGCCACGCCTCTTTTGCCTAGAAGCCCCTAAACCCATTAAAATAGCATTGGGGGTTTAAATTCGTTAGGCCCCGCCCCTTTGGGTCCAGAAGCCTAATATACCATTCAGAGTATAGACCATGACATGGCTGAGTGTTGAGATACTTTTGGCCACGCCTCTTTGCCTAGAAGCCCCTAAACCCATTGAAATAACATTGGGGGTTTAAATTCGTTAGGCCCCGCCCCTTAAGGTCCAGAAGCCCATAATACCATTCAGAGTATAGACCATGACATGGCTGAGGATTGAGATACTTTTGGCCACGCCCCTTTGCCTAGAAGCCCCTAAACCCCATGAAATAGCATTGGGGGTTTAAATTCGTTAGGCCCCGCCCCTTTGGGTCCAGAAGCCCAGAATGCCATTCAGAGTATAGACCATGACATGGCTGAGGGTTGAGTTACTTTTGGCCACGCCCCTTTTGCCTAGAAGCCCCTAAACCCATTGAAATAGCATTGGGGGGTTTAAATTCGTTAGGCCCCGCCCCTTTGGGTCCAGAAGCCCAGAATACCATTCAGAGTATAGTACCATGACATGGCTGAGGGTTGAGATACTTTTGGCCACGCCCCTTTTGCCTAGAAGCCCCTAAACCCATTGAAATAGCATTGGGGGTTTAAATTCGTTAGGCCCCGCCCCTTTGGGTCCAGAAGCCCAGAATACCATTCAGAGTATAGACCATGACATGGCTGAGGGTTGAGATACTTTTGGCCACGCCCTTTGCCTAGAAGCCCCTAAACCTAATGAAATAGCATTGGGGGTTTAAATTCGTTAGGCCCCGCCCCTTTGGGTCCAGAAGCCCAGAATGCCATTCAGAGTATAGACCATGACCTGGCTGAGGGTTGAGTTACTTTTGGCCACGCCCCTTTTGCCTAGAAGCCCCTAAACCCATTGAAATAGCATTGGGGGTTTAAATTCGTTAGGCCCCGCCCCTTTGGGTCCAGAAGCCCAGAATACCATTCAGAGTATAGACCATGACATGGCTGAGGGTTGAGATACTTTTGGCCACGCCCCTTTGCCTAGAAGCCCCTAAACCCATTGAAATAGCATTGGGGGTTTAAATTCGTTAGGCCCCGCCCCTTTGGGTCCAGAAGCCCAGAATACCATTCAGAGTATAGAACATAACCTGGCTGAGGGTTGAGATTCTTTTGGCCACGCCCCTTTTGCCTAGAAGCCCCTAAACCCATTGAAATAGCATTGGGGGTTTAAATTCGTTAGCCCCCGCCCCTTTGGGTCCAGAAGCCCAGAATACCATTCAGAGTATAGACCATGACATGGCTGAGGGTTGAGATACTTTTGGCCACGCCCCTTTTGCCTAGAAGCCCCTAAACCCATTGAAATAACATTGGGGGTTTAAATTCGTTAGGCCCTGCCCCTTTGGGTCCAGAAGCCCAGAATACCATTCAGAGTATAGACCATGACATGGCTGAGGGTTGAGATACTTTTGGCCACGCCCCTTTTGCCTAGAAGCTCCTAAACCCATTGAAATAGCATTGGGGGTTTAAATTCGTTAGGCCCCGCCCATTTGGGTCCAGAAGCCCAGAATACCATTCAGAGTATAGACCATGACATGGCTGAGGGTTGAGATACTTTTGGCCACGCCCCTTTTGCCTAGAAGCCCCTAAACCCATTGAAATAACATTGAAGGTTTAAATTCGTTAGGCCCCGCCCCTTTGGGTCCAGAAGCCCAGAATACCATTCAGAGTATAGACCATGACATGGCTGAGGGTTGAGATACTTTTGGCCACGCCCCTTTTGCCTAGAAGCTCCTAAAGCCATTGAAATAGCATTGGGGGTTTAAATTCGTTAGGCCCCGCCCCTTTGGGTCCAGAAGCCCAGAATACCATTCAGAGTATAGAACATAACCTGGCTGAGGGTTGAGATTCTTTTGGCCACGCCCCTTTTGCCTAGAAGCCCCTAAACCCATTGAAATAGCATTGGGGGTTTAAATTCGTTAGCCCCCGCCCCTTTGGGTCCAGAAGCCCAGAATACCATTCAGAGTATAGACCATGACATGGCTGAGGGTTGAGATACTTTTGGCCACGCCCCTTTTGCCTAGAAGCCCCTAAACGCATTGAAATAACATTGGGGGTTTAAATTCGTTAGGCCCTGCCCCTTTGGGTCCAGAAGCCCAGAATACCATTCAGAGTATAGACCATGACATGGCTGAGGGTTGAGATACTTTTGGCCACGCCCCTTTTGCCTAGAAGCTCCTAAACCCATTGAAATAGCATTGGGGGTTTAAATTCGTTAGGCCCCGCCCCTTTGGGTCCAGAAGCCCAGAATACCATTCAGAGTATAGACCATGACATGGCTGAGGGTTGAGATACTTTTGGCCACGCCCCTTTGCCTAGAAGCCCCTAAACCCATTGAAATAACATTGGGGGTTTAAATTCGTTAGGCCCTGCCCCTTTGGGTCCAGAAGCCCAGAATACCATTCAGAGTATAGACCATGACATGGCTGAGGGTTGAGATACTTTTGGCCACGCCCCTTTTGCCTAGAAGCTCCTAAACCCATTGAAATAGCATTGGGGGTTTAAATTCGTTAGGCCCCGCCCCTTTGGGTCCAGAAGCCCAGAATACCATTCAGAGTATAGACCATGACATGGCTGAGGGTTGAGATACTTTTGGCCACGCCCCTTTTGCCTAGAAGCCCCTAAACCCATTGAAATAACATTGAAGGTTTAAATTCGTTAGGCCCCGCCCCTTTGGGTCCAGAAGCCCAGAATACCATTCAGAGTATAGACGATGACATGGCTGAGGGTTGAGATACTTTTGGCCACGCCCCTTTTGCCTAGAAGCTCCTAAAGCCATTGAAATAGCATTGGGGGTTTAAATTCGTTAGGCCCCGCCCCTTTGGGTCCAGAAGCCCAGAATACCATTCAGAGTATAGAACATAACCTGGCTGAGGGTTGAGATTCTTTTGGCCACGCCCCTTTTGCCTAGAAGCCCCTAAACCCATTGAAATAGCATTGGGGGTTTAAATTCGTTAGCCCCCGCCCCTTTGGGTCCAGAAGCCCAGAATACCATTCAGAGTATAGACCATGACATGGCTGAGGGTTGAGATACTTTTGGCCACGCCCCTTTTGCCTAGAAGCCCCTAAACCCATTGAAATAACATTGGGGGTTTAAATTCGTTAGGCCCTGCCCCTTTGGGTCCAGAAGCCCAGAATACCATTCAGAGTATAGACCATGACATGGCTGAGGGTTGAGATACTTTTGGCCACGCCCCTTTTGCCTAGAAGCTCCTAAACCCATTGAAATAGCATTGGGGGTTTAAATTCGTTAGGCCCCGCCCCTTTGGGTCCAGAAGCCCAGAATACCATTCAGAGTATAGACCATGACATGGCTGAGGGTTGAGATACTTTTGGCCACGCCCCTTTGCCTAGAAGCCCCTAAACCCATTGAAATAACATTGGGGGTTTAAATTCGTTAGGCCCTGCCCCTTTGGGTCCAGAAGCCCAGAATACCATTCAGAGTATAGACCATGACATGGCTGAGGGTTGAGATACTTTTGGCCACGCCCCTTTTGCCTAGAAGCTCCTAAACCCATTGAAATAGCATTGGGGGTTTAAATTCGTTAGGCCCCGCCCCTTTGGGTCCAGAAGCCCAGAATACCATTCAGAGTATAGACCATGACATGGCTGAGGGTTGAGATACTTTTGGCCACGCCCCTTTTGCCTAGAAGCCCCTAAACCCATTGAAATAACATTGAAGGTTTAAATTTGTTAGGCCCCGCCCCTTTGGGTCCAGAAGCCCAGAATACCATTCAGAGTATAGACCATGACATGGCTGAGGGTTGAGATACTTTTGGCCACGCCCCTTTTGCCTAGAAGCTCCTAAAGCCATTGAAATAGCATTGGGGGTTTAAATTCGTTAGGCCCCGCCCCTTTGGGTCCAGAAGCCCAGAATACAATTCAGAGTATAGAACATAACCTGGCTGAGGGTTGAGATTCTTTTGGCCACGCCCCTTTTGCCTAGAAGCCCCTAAACCCATTGAAATAGCATTGGGGGTTTAAATTCGTTAGCCCCCGCCCCTTTGGGTCCAGAAGCCCAGAATACCATTCAGAGTATAGACCATGACATGGCTGAGGGTTGAGATACTTTTGGCCACGCCCCTTTTGCCTAGAAGCCCCTAAACCCATTGAAATAACATTGGGGGTTTAAATTCGTTAGGCCCTGCCCCTTTGGGTCCAGAAGCCCAGAATACCATTCAGAGTATAGACCATGACATGGCTGAGGGTTGAGATACTTTTGGCCACGCCCCTTTTGCCTAGAAGCTCCTAAACCCATTGAAATAGCATTGGGGGTTTAAATTCGTTAGGCCCCGCCCCTTTGGGTCCAGAAGCCCAGAATACCATTCAGAGTATAGACCATGACATGGCTGAGGGTTGAGATACTTTTGGCCACGCCCCTTTGCCTAGAAGCCCCTAAACCCATTGAAATAGCATTGGGGGTTTAAATTCGTTAGGCCCCGCCCCTTTGGGTCCAGAAGCCCAGAATACCATTCAGAGTATAGAACATAACCTGGCTGAGGGTTGAGATTCTTTTGGCCATGCCCCTTTTGCCTAGAAGCCCCTAAACCCATTGAAATAGCATTGGGGGTTTAAATTCGTTAGCCCCCGCCCCTTTGGGTCCAGAAGCCCAGAATACCATTCAGAGTATAGACCATGACATGGCTGAGGGTTGAGATACTTTTGGCCACGCCCCTTTGCTAGAAGCCCCTAAACCCATTGAAATAGCATTGTGGGTTTAAATTCGTTAGGCCCCGCCCCTTTGGGTCCAGAAGCCCAGAATACCATTCAGAGTATAGACCATGAAATGGCTGAGGGTTGAGATACTTTTGGCCACGCCCCTTTTGCCTAGAAGCCCCTAAACCCATTGAAATAGCATTGGGGGTTTAAATTCGTTAGGCCACGCCCCTTTGGGTCCAGAATCCCAGAATGCCATTCAGAGTATAGACCATGACATGGCTGAGGGTTGAGATACTTTTGGCCACGCCCCTTTTGCCTAGAAGCCCCTAAACCCATTGAAATAGCATTGGGGGTTTACATTAGTTAGGCCACGCCCCTTTGGGTCCAGAATCCCAGAATGCCATTCAGAGTATAGACCATGACATGGCTGAGGGTTGAGATACTTTTGGCCACGCCCCTTTGCCTAGAAGCCCCTAAACCCATTGAAATAACATTGGGGGTTTAAATTCGTTAGGCCCTGCCCCTTTGGGTCCAGAAGCCCAGAATACCATTCAGAGTATAGACCATGACATGGCTGAGGGTTGAGATACTTTTGGCCACGCCCCTTTTGCCTAGAAGCTCCTAAACCCATTGAAATAGCATTGGGGGTTTAAATTCGTTAGGCCCCGCCCCTTTGGGTCCAGAAGCCCAGAATACCATTCAGAGTATAGACCATGACATGGCTGAGGGTTGAGATACTTTTGGCCACGCCCCTTTTGCCTAGAAGCCCCTAAACCCATTGAAATAACATTGAAGGTTTAAATTCGTTAGGCCCCGCCCCTTTGGGTCCAGAAGCCCAGAATACCATTCAGAGTATAGACGATGACATGGCTGAGGGTTGAGATACTTTTGGCCACGCCCCTTTTGCCTAGAAGCTCCTAAAGCCATTGAAATAGCATTGGGGGTTTAAATTCGTTAGGCCCCGCCCCTTTGGGTCCAGAAGCCCAGAATACCATTCAGAGTATAGAACATAACCTGGCTGAGGGTTGAGATTCTTTTGGCCACGCCCCTTTTGCCTAGAAGCCCCTAAACCCATTGAAATAGCATTGGGGGTTTAAATTCGTTAGCCCCCGCCCCTTTGGGTCCAGAAGCCCAGAATACCATTCAGAGTATAGACCATGACATGGCTGAGGGTTGAGATACTTTTGGCCACGCCCCTTTTGCCTAGAAGCCCCTAAACCCATTGAAATAACATTGGGGGTTTAAATTCGTTAGGCCCTGCCCCTTTGGGTCCAGAAGCCCAGAATACCATTCAGAGTATAGACCATGACATGGCTGAGGGTTGAGATACTTTTGGCCACGCCCCTTTTGCCTAGAAGCTCCTAAACCCATTGAAATAGCATTGGGGGTTTAAATTCGTTAGGCCCCGCCCCTTTGGGTCCAGAAGCCCAGAATACCATTCAGAGTATAGACCATGACATGGCTGAGGGTTGAGATACTTTTGGCCACGCCCCTTTGCCTAGAAGCCCCTAAACCCATTGAAATAACATTGGGGGTTTAAATTCGTTAGGCCCTGCCCCTTTGGGTCCAGAAGCCCAGAATACCATTCAGAGTATAGACCATGACATGGCTGAGGGTTGAGATACTTTTGGCCACGCCCCTTTTGCCTAGAAGCTCCTAAACCCATTGAAATAGCATTGGGGGTTTAAATTCGTTAGGCCCCGCCCCTTTGGGTCCAGAAGCCCAGAATACCATTCAGAGTATAGACCATGACATGGCTGAGGGTTGAGATACTTTTGGCCACGCCCCTTTTGCCTAGAAGCCCCTAAACCCATTGAAATAACATTGAAGGTTTAAATTCGTTAGGCCCCGCCCCTTTGGGTCCAGAAGCCCAGAATACCATTCAGAGTATAGACCATGACATGGCTGAGGGTTGAGATACTTTTGGCCACGCCCCTTTTGCCTAGAAGCTCCTAAAGCCATTGAAATAGCATTGGGGGTTTAAATTCGTTAGGCCCCGCCCCTTTGGGTCCAGAAGCCCAGAATACCATTCAGAGTATAGAACATAACCTGGCTGAGGGTTGAGATTCTTTTGGCCACGCCCCTTTTGCCTAGAAGCCCCTAAACCCATTGAAATAGCATTGGGGGTTTAAATTCGTTAGCCCCCGCCCCTTTGGGTCCAGAAGCCCAGAATACCATTCAGAGTATAGACCATGACATGGCTGAGGGTTGAGATACTTTTGGCCACGCCCCTTTGCTAGAAGCCCCTAAACCCATTGAAATAGCATTGTGGGTTTAAATTCGTTAGGCCCCGCCCCTTTGGGTCCAGAAGCCCAGAATACCATTCAGAGTATAGACCATGAAATGGCTGAGGGTTGAGATACTTTTGGCCACGCCCCTTTTGCCTAGAAGCCCCTAAACCCATTGAAATAGCATTGGGGGTTTAAATTCGTTAGGCCACGCCCCTTTGGGTCCAGAATCCCAGAATGCCATTCAGAGTATAGACCATGACATGGCTGAGGGTTGAGATACTTTTGGCCACGCCCCTTTTGCCTAGAAGCCCCTAAACCCATTGAAATAGCATTGGGGGTTTACATTAGTTAGGCCACGCCCCTTTGGGTCCAGAATCCCAGAATGCCATTCAGAGTATAGACCATGACATGGCTGAGGGTTGAGATACTTTTGGCCACGCCCCTTTGCCTAGAAGCCCCTAAACCCATTGAAATAACATTGGGGGTTTAAATTCGTTAGGCCCTGCCCCTTTGGGTCCAGAAGCCCAGAATACCATTCAGAGTATAGACCATGACATGGCTGAGGGTTGAGATACTTTTGGCCACGCCCCTTTTGCCTAGAAGCTCCTAAACCCATTGAAATAGCATTGGGGGTTTAAATTCGTTAGGCCCCGCCCCTTTGGGTCCAGAAGCCCAGAATACCATTCAGAGTATAGACCATGACATGGCTGAGGGTTGAGATACTTTTGGCCACGCCCCTTTTGCCTAGAAGCCCCTAAACCCATTGAAATAACATTGAAGGTTTAAATTCGTTAGGCCCCGCCCCTTTGGGTCCAGAAGCCCAGAATACCATTCAGAGTATAGACGATGACATGGCTGAGGGTTGAGATACTTTTGGCCACGCCCCTTTTGCCTAGAAGCTCCTAAAGCCATTGAAATAGCATTGGGGGTTTAAATTCGTTAGGCCCCGCCCCTTTGGGTCCAGAAGCCCAGAATACCATTCAGAGTATAGAACATAACCTGGCTGAGGGTTGAGATTCTTTTGGCCACGCCCCTTTTGCCTAGAAGCCCCTAAACCCATTGAAATAGCATTGGGGGTTTAAATTCGTTAGCCCCCGCCCCTTTGGGTCCAGAAGCCCAGAATACCATTCAGAGTATAGACCATGACATGGCTGAGGGTTGAGATACTTTTGGCCACGCCCCTTTTGCCTAGAAGCCCCTAAACCCATTGAAATAACATTGGGGGTTTAAATTCGTTAGGCCCTGCCCCTTTGGGTCCAGAAGCCCAGAATACCATTCAGAGTATAGACCATGACATGGCTGAGGGTTGAGATACTTTTGGCCACGCCCCTTTTGCCTAGAAGCTCCTAAACCCATTGAAATAGCATTGGGGGTTTAAATTCGTTAGGCCCCGCCCCTTTGGGTCCAGAAGCCCAGAATACCATTCAGAGTATAGACCATGACATGGCTGAGGGTTGAGATACTTTTGGCCACGCCCCTTTGCCTAGAAGCCCCTAAACCCATTGAAATAACATTGGGGGTTTAAATTCGTTAGGCCCTGCCCCTTTGGGTCCAGAAGCCCAGAATACCATTCAGAGTATAGACCATGACATGGCTGAGGGTTGAGATACTTTTGGCCACGCCCCTTTTGCCTAGAAGCTCCTAAACCCATTGAAATAGCATTGGGGGTTTAAATTCGTTAGGCCCCGCCCCTTTGGGTCCAGAAGCCCAGAATACCATTCAGAGTATAGACCATGACATGGCTGAGGGTTGAGATACTTTTGGCCACGCCCCTTTTGCCTAGAAGCCCCTAAACCCATTGAAATAACATTGAAGGTTTAAATTCGTTAGGCCCCGCCCCTTTGGGTCCAGAAGCCCAGAATACCATTCAGAGTATAGACCATGACATGGCTGAGGGTTGAGATACTTTTGGCCACGCCCCTTTTGCCTAGAAGCTCCTAAAGCCATTGAAATAGCATTGGGGGTTTAAATTCGTTAGGCCCCGCCCCTTTGGGTCCAGAAGCCCAGAATACCATTCAGAGTATAGAACATAACCTGGCTGAGGGTTGAGATTCTTTTGGCCACGCCCCTTTTGCCTAGAAGCCCCTAAACCCATTGAAATAGCATTGGGGGTTTAAATTCGTTAGCCCCCGCCCCTTTGGGTCCAGAAGCCCAGAATACCATTCAGAGTATAGAAAATAACCTGGCTGAGGGTTGAGATTCTTTTGGCCACGCCCCTTTTGCCTAGAAGCCCCTAAACCCATTGAAATAACATTGGGGGTTTAAATTCGTTAGGCCCTGCCCCTTTGGGTCCAGAAGCCCAGAATACCATTCAGAGTATAGACCATGACATGGCTGAGGGTTGAGATACTTTTGGCCACGCCCCTTTTGCCTAGAAGCTCCTAAACCCATTGAAATAGCATTGGGGGTTTAAATTCGTTAGGCCCCGCCCCTTTGGGTCCAGAAGCCCAGAATACCATTCAGAGTATAGACCATGACATGGCTGAGGGTTGAGATACTTTTGGCCACGCCCCTTTGCCTAGAAGCCCCTAAACCCATTGAAATAGCATTGGGGGTTTAAATTCGTTAGGCCCCGCCCCTTTGGGTCCAGAAGCCCAGAATACCATTCAGAGTATAGAACATAACCTGGCTGAGGGTTGAGATTCTTTTGGCCACGCCCCTTTTGCCTAGAAGCCCCTAAACCCATTGAAATAGCATTGGGGGTTTAAATTCGTTAGCCCCCGCCCCTTTGGGTCCAGAAGCCCAGAATACCATTCAGAGTATAGACCATGACATGGCTGAGGGTTGAGATACTTTTGGCCACGCCCCTTTGCTAGAAGCCCCTAAACCCATTGAAATAGCATTGTGGGTTTAAATTCGTTAGGCCCCGCCCCTTTGGGTCCAGAAGCCCAGAATACCATTCAGAGTATAGACCATGAAATGGCTGAGGGTTGAGATACTTTTGGCCACGCCCCTTTTGCCTAGAAGCCCCTAAACCCATTGAAATAGCATTGGGGGTTTAAATTCGTTAGGCCACGCCCCTTTGGGTCCAGAATCCCAGAATGCCATTCAGAGTATAGACCATGACATGGCTGAGGGTTGAGATACTTTTGGCCACGCCCCTTTTGCCTAGAAGCCCCTAAACCCATTGAAATAGCATTGGGGGTTTACATTAGTTAGGCCACGCCCCTTTGGGTCCAGAATCCCAGAATGCCATTCAGAGTATAGAACATGACATGGCTGAGGGTTGAGATACTTTTGGCCACGCCCCTTTGCCTAGAAGCCCCTAAACCCATTGAAATAGCATTGGGGGTTTAAATTCGTTAGGCCCCGCCCCTTTGGGTCCAGAAGCCCAGAATACCATTCAGAGTATAGACCATGAAATGGCTGAGGGTTGAGATACTTTTGGCCACGCCCCTTTTGCCTAGAAGCCCCTAAACCCATTGAAATAGCATTGGGGGTTTAAATTCGTTAGGCCACGCCCCTTTGGGTCCAGAATCCCAGAATGCCATTCAAAGTATAGACCATGACCTGGCTGAGGGTTGAGATTCTTTTGGCCACGCCCCTTTTGCCTAGAAGCCCCTAAACCCATTGAAATAGCATTGGGGGTTTAAATTCGTTTGGCCACGCCCCTTTGGGTCCAGAATCCCAGAATACCATTCAGAGTATAGAACATGACATGGCTGAGGGTTGAAATACTTTTGGCCACGCCCCTTTGCCTAGAAGCCCCTAAACCCATTGAAATAGCATTGGGGGTTTAAATTCGTTAGGCCCCGCCCCTTTGGGTACAGAAGCCCAGAATGCCATTCAGAGTATAGAACATGACATGGCTGAGGGTTGAGATACTTTTGGCCACGCCCCTTTGCCTAGAAGCCCCTAAACCCATTGAAATAGCATTGGGGGTTTAAATTCGTTAGGCCACGCCCCTTTGGGTCCAGAATCCCAGAATGCCATTCAGAGTATAGACCATGACATGGCTGAGGGTTGAGATACTTTTGGCCACGCCCCTTTTGCCTAGAAGCCCCTAAACCCATTGAAATAGCATTGGGGGTTTACATTAGTTAGGCCACGCCCCTTTGGGTCCAGAATCCCAGAATGCCATTCAGAGTATAGAACATGACATGGCTGAGGGTTGAGATACTTTTGGCCACACCCCTTTGCCTAGAAGCCCCTAAACCCATTGAAATAGCATTGGGGGTTTAAATTCGTTAGGCCCCGCCCCTTTGGGTCCAGAAGCCCAGAATACCATTCAGAGTATAGACCATGAAATGGCTGAGGGTTGAGATACTTTTGGCCACGCCCCCTTTGCCTAGAAGCCCCTAAACCCATTGAAATAGCATTGGGGGTTTAAATTCGTTAGGCCACGCCCCTTTGGGTCCAGAATCCCAGAATGCCATTCAAAGTATAGACCATGACCTGGCTGAGGGTTGAGATTCTTTTGGCCACGCCCCTTTTGCCTAGAAGCCCCTAAACCCATTGAAATAGCATTGGGGTTTTAAATTCGTTAGGCCACGCCCCTTTGGGTCCAGAATCCCAGAATACCATTCAGAGTATAGAACATGACATGGCTGAGGGTTGAAATACTTTTGGCCACGCCCCTTTGCCTAGAAGCCCCTAAACCCATTGAAATAGCATTGGGGGTTTAAATTCGTTAGGCCCCGCCCCTTTGGGTACAGAAGCCCAGAATGCCATTCAGAGTATAGACCATGACATGGCTGAGGGTTGAGATACTTTTGGCCACGCCACTTTTGCCTAGAAGCCCCTAAACCCATTGAAATAGCATTGGGGGTTGAAATTCGTTAGGCCCCGCCCCTTTGGGTCCAGAAGCCCAGAATACCATTCAGAGTATAGACCATGACATGGCTGAGGGTTGAGATACTTTTTGCCACGCCCCTTTTGCCTAGAAGCTCCTAAACCCATTGAAATAGCATTGGGGGTTTAAATTCGTTAGGCCCCGCCCCTTTTGGTCCAGAAGCCCAGAATACCATTCAGAGTATAGAACATAACCTGGCTGAGGGTTGAGATTCTTTTGGCCACGCCCCTTTTGCCTAGAAGCCCCTAAACCCATTGAAATAGCATTGGGGGTTTAAATTCGTTAGCCCCCGCCCCTTTGGGTCCAGAAGCCCAGAATACCATTCAGAGTGTAGACGATGACATGGCTGAGGGTTGAGATACTTTTGGCCACGCCCCTTTTGCCTAGAAGCCCCTAAACCCATTGAAATAACATTGGGGGTTTAAATTCGTTAGGCCCCGCCCCTTTGGGTCCAGAAGCCCAGAATACCATTCAGAGTATAGACCATGACATGGCTGAGGGTTGAGATACATTTGGCCACGCCCCTTTTGCCTAGAAGCTCCTAAACCCATTGAAATAGCATTGGGGGTTTAAATTCGTTAGGCCCCGCCCCTTTGGGTCCAGAAGCCCAGAATACCATTCAGAGTATAGACCATGACATGGCTGAGGGTTGAGATACTTTTGGCCACGCCCCTTTGCCTAGAAGCCCCTAAACCCATTGAAATAGCATTGGGGGTTTAAATTCGTTAGGCCCCGCCCCTTTGGGTCCAGAAGCCCAGAATACCATTCAGAGTATAGAACATAACCTGGCTGAGGGTTGAGATTCTTTTGGCCACGCCCCTTTTGCCTAGAAGCCCCTAAACCCATTGAAATAGCATTGGGGGTTTAAATTCGTTAGCCCCCGCCCCTTTGGGTCCAGAAGCCCAGAATACCATTCAGAGTATAGACCATGACATGGCTGAGGGTTGAGATACTTTTGGCCACGCCCCTTTGCCTAGAAGCCCCTAAACCCATTGAAATAGCATTGTGGGTTTAAATTCGTTAGGCCCCGCCCCTTTGGGTCCAGAAGCCCAGAATACCATTCAGAGTATAGACCATGAAATGGCTGAGGGTTGAGATACTTTTGGCCACGCCCCTTTTGCCTAGAAGCCCCTAAACCCATTGAAATAGCATTGGGGGTTTAAATTCGTTAGGCCACGCCCCTTTGGGTCCAGAATCCCAGAATGCCATTCAGAGTATAGACCATGACATGGCTGAGGGTTGAGATACTTTTGGCCACGCCCCTTTTGCCTAGAAGCTCCTAAACCCATTGAAATAGCATTGGGGGTTTAAATTCGTTAGGCCCCGCCCCTTTGGGTCCAGAAGCCCAGAATACCATTCAGAGTATAGACCATGACCTGGCTGAGGGTTGAGATTCTTTTGGCCACGCCCCTTTTGCCTAGAAGCCCCTAAACCCATTGAAATAGCATTGGGGGTTTAAATTCGTTAGGCCCCGCCCCTTTGGGTCCAGAATCCCAGAATGCCATTCAGAGTATAGAACATGACATGGCTGAGGGTTGAGATACTTTTGGCCACGCCCCTTTGCCTAGAAGCCCCTAAACCCATTGAAATAGCATTGGGGGTTTAAATTCGTTAGGCCCCGCCCCTTTGGGTCCAGAAGCCCAGAATACCATTCAGAGTATAGACCATGAAATGGCTGAGGGTTGAGATACTTTTGGCCACGCCCCTTTTGCCTAGAAGCCCCTAAACCCATTGAAATAGCATTGGGGGTTTAAATTCGTTAGGCCACGCCCCTTTGGGTCCAGAAGCCCAGAATTCCATTAAGAGTATAGACCATGACATGGCTGAGGGTTGAGATACTTTTGGCCACGCCCCTTTTGCCTAGAAGCCCCTAAACCCATTGAAATAACATTGAAGGTTTAAATTCGTTAGGCCCCGCACCTTTGGGTCCAGAAGCCCAGAATACCATTCAGAGTATAGACCATGAAATGGCTGAGGGTTGAGATACTTTTGGCCACGCCCCTTTTGCCTAAAAGCCCCTAAACCCATTGAAATAGCATTGGGGGTTTAAATTCGTTAGGCCACGCCCCTTTGGGTCCAGAATCCCAGAATGCCATTCAAAGTATAGACCATGACCTGGCTGAGGGTTGAGATTCTTTTGGCCACGCCCCTTTTGCCTAGAAGCCCCTAAACCCATTGAAATAGCATTGGGGTTTTAAATTCGTTAGGCCACGCCCCTTTGGGTCCAGAATCCCAGAATACCATTCAGAGTATAGAACATGACATGGCTGAGGGTTGAAATACTTTTGGCCACGCCCCTTTGCCTAGAAGCCCCTAAACCCATTGAAATAGCATTGGGGGTTTAAATTCGTTAGGCCCCGCCCCTTTGGGTACAGAAGCCCAGAATGCCATTCAGAGTATAGAACATGACATGGCTGAGGGTTGAGATACTTTTGGCCACGCCCCTTTGCCTAGAAGCCCCTAAACCCATTGAAATAGCATTGGGGGTTTAAATTCGTTAGGCCACGCCCCTTTGGGTCCAGAATCCCAGAATGCCATTCAGAGTATAGACCATGACATGGCTGAGGGTTGAGATACTTTTGGCCACGCCCCTTTTGCCTAGAAGCCCCTAAACCCATTGAAATAGCATTGGGGGTTTACATTAGTTAGGCCACGCCCCTTTGGGTCCAGAATCCCAGAATGCCATTCAGAGTATAGAACATGACATGGCTGAGGGTTGAGATACTTTTGGCCACGCCCCTTTGCCTAGAAGCCCCTAAACCCATTGAAATAGCATTGGGGGTTTAAATTCGTTAGGCCCCGCCCCTTTGGGTCCAGAAGCCCAGAATACCATTCAGAGTATAGACCATGAAATGGCTGAGGGTTGAGATACTTTTGGCCACGCCCCTTTTGCCTAGAAGCCCCTAAACCCATTGAAATAGCATTGGGGGTTTAAATTCGTTAGGCCACGCCCCTTTGGGTCCAGAATCCCAGAATGCCATTCAAAGTATAGACCATGACCTGGCTGAGGGTTGAGATTCTTTTGGCCACGCCCCTTTTGCCTAGAAGCCCCTAAACCCATTGAAATAGCATTGGGGTTTTAAATTCGTTAGGCCACGCCCCTTTGGGTCCAGAATCCCAGAATACCATTCAGAGTATAGAACATGACATGGCTGAGGGTTGAAATACTTTTGGCCACGCCCCTTTGCCTAGAAGCCCCTAAACCCATTGAAATAGCATTGGGGGTTTAAATTCGTTAGGCCCCGCCCCTTTGGGTACAGAAGCCCAGAATGCCATTCAGAGTATAGACCATGACATGGCTGAGGGTTGAGATACTTTTGGCCACGCCACTTTTGCCTAGAAGCCCCTAAACCCATTGAAATAGCATTGGGGGTTGAAATTCGTTAGGCCCCGCCCCTTTGGGTCCAGAAGCCCAGAATACCATTCAGAGTATAGACCATGACATGGCTGAGGGTTGAGATACTTTTTGCCACGCCCCTTTTGCCTAGAAGCTCCTAAACCCATTGAAATAGCATTTGGGGTTTAAATTCGTTAGGCCCCGCCCCTTTTGGTCCAGAAGCCCAGAATACCATTCAGAGTATAGAACATAACCTGGCTGAGGGTTGAGATTCTTTTGGCCACGCCCCTTTTGCCTAGAAGCCCCTAAACCCATTGAAATAGCATTGGGGGTTTAAATTCGTTAGCCCCCGCCCCTTTGGGTCCAGAAGCCCAGAATACCATTCAGAGTGTAGACCATGACATGGCTGAGGGTTGAGATACTTTTGGCCACGCCCCTTTTGCCTAGAAGCCCCTAAACCCATTGAAATAACATTGGGGGTTTAAATTCGTTAGGCCCCGCCCCTTTGGGTCCAGAAGCCCAGAATACCATTCAGAGTATAGACCATGACATGGCTGAGGGTTGAGATACATTTGGCCACGCCCCTTTTGCCTAGAAGCTCCTAAACCCATTGAAATAGCATTGGGGGTTTAAATTCGTTAGGCCCCGCCCCTTTGGGTCCAGAAGCCCAGAATACCATTCAGAGTATAGACCATGACATGGCTGAGGGTTGAGATACTTTTGGCCACGCCCCTTTGCCTAGAAGCCCCTAAACCCATTGAAATAGCATTGGGGGTTTAAATTCGTTAGGCCCCGCCCCTTTGGGTCCAGAAGCCCAGAATACCATTCAGAGTATAGAACATAACCTGGCTGAGGGTTGAGATTCTTTTGGCCACGCCCCTTTTGCCTAGAAGCCCCTAAACCCATTGAAATAGCATTGGGGGTTTAAATTCGTTAGCCCCCGCCCCTTTGGGTCCAGAAGCCCAGAATACCATTCAGAGTATAGACCATGACATGGCTGAGGGTTGAGATACTTTTGGCCACGCCCCTTTGCCTAGAAGCCCCTAAACCCATTGAAATAGCATTGTGGGTTTAAATTCGTTAGGCCCCGCCCCTTTGGGTCCAGAAGCCCAGAATACCATTCAGAGTATAGACCATGAAATGGCTGAGGGTTGAGATACTTTTGGCCACGCCCCTTTTGCCTAGAAGCCCCTAAACCCATTGAAATAGCATTGGGGGTTTAAATTCGTTAGGCCACGCCCCTTTGGGTCCAGAATCCCAGAATGCCATTCAGAGTATAGACCATGACATGGCTGAGGGTTGAGATACTTTTGGCCACGCCCCTTTTGCCTAGAAGCTCCTAAACCCATTGAAATAGCATTGGGGGTTTAAATTCGTTAGGCCCCGCCCCTTTGGGTCCAGAAGCCCAGAATACCATTCAGAGTATAGACCATGACCTGGCTGAGGGTTGAGATTCTTTTGGCCACGCCCCTTTTGCCTAGAAGCCCCTAAACCCATTGAAATAGCATTGGGGGTTTAAATTCGTTAGGCCCCGCCCCTTTGGGTCCAGAATCCCAGAATGCCATTCAGAGTATAGAACATGACATGGCTGAGGGTTGAGATACTTTTGGCCACGCCCCTTTGCCTAGAAGCCCCTAAACCCATTGAAATAGCATTGGGGGTTTAAATTCGTTAGGCCCCGCCCCTTTGGGTCCAGAAGCCCAGAATGCCATTCAGAGTATAGACCATGACATGGCTGAGGGTTGAGATACTTTTGGCCACGCCCCTTTTGCCTAGAAGCCCCTAAACCCATTGAAATAGCATTGGGGGTTTAAATTCGTTAGGCCCCGCCCCTTTGGGTCCAGAAGCCCAGAATACCATTAAGAGTATAGACCATGACATGGCTGAGGGTTGAGATACTTTTGGCCACGCCCCTTTTGCCTAGAAGCCCCTAAACCCATTGAAATAACATTGAAGGTTTAAATTCGTTAGGCCCCGCACCTTTGGGTCCAGAAGCCCAGAATACCATTCAGAGTATAGACCATGACATGGCTGAGGTTTGAGATACTTTTGGCCACGCCCCTTTTGCCTAGAAGCTCCTAAACCCATTGAAATAGCATTGGGGGTTTAAATTCGTTAGGCCCCGCCCCTTTGGGTCCAGAAGCCCAGAATACCATTCAGAGTATAGACCATGACATGGCTGAGGGTTGAGATACTTTTGGCCACGCCCCTTTTGCCTAGAAGCCCCTAAACCCATTGAAATAACATTGAAGGTTTAAATTCGTTAGGCCCCGCCCCTTTGGGTCCAGAAGCCCAGAATACCATTCAGAGTATAGACCATGACATGGCTGAGGGTTGAGATACTTTTGGCCACGCCCCTTTTGCCTAGAAGCTCCTAAAGCCATTGAAATAGCATTGGGGGTTTAAATTCGTTAGGCCCCGCCCCTTTGGGTCCAGAAGCCCAGAATACTATTCAGAGTATAGAACATAACCTGGCTGAGGGTTGAGATTCTTTTGGCCACGCCCCTTTTGCCTAGAAGCCCCTAAACCCATTGAAATAGCATTGGGGGTTTAAATTCGTTAGCCCCCGCCCCTTTGGGTCCAGAAGCCCAGAATACCATTCAGAGTATAGAAAATAACCTGGCTGAGGGTTGAGATTCTTTTGGCCACGCCCCTTTTGCCTAGAAGCCCCTAAACCCATTGAAATAACATTGGGGGTTTAAATTCGTTAGGCCCTGCCCCTTTGGGTCCAGAAGCCCAGAATACCATTCAGAGTATAGACCATGACATGGCTGAGGGTTGAGATACTTTTGGCCACGCCCCTTTTGCCTAGAAGCTCCTAAACCCATTGAAATAGCATTGGGGGTTTAAATTCGTTAGGCCCCGCCCCTTTGGGTCCAGAAGCCCAGAATACCATTCAGAGTATAGACCATGACATGGCTGAGGGTTGAGATACTTTTGGCCACGCCCCTTTGCCTAGAAGCCCCTAAACCCATTGAAATAGCATTGGGGGTTTAAATTCGTTAGGCCCCGCCCCTTTGGGTCCAGAAGCCCAGAATACCATTCAGAGTATAGAACATAACCTGGCTGAGGGTTGAGATTCTTTTGGCCACGCCCCTTTTGCCTAGAAGCCCCTAAACCCATTGAAATAGCATTGGGGGTTTAAATTCGTTAGCCCCCGCCCCTTTGGGTCCAGAAGCCCAGAATACCATTCAGAGTATAGACCATGACATGGCTGAGGGTTGAGATACTTTTGGCCACGCCCCTTTGCTAGAAGCCCCTAAACCCATTGAAATAGCATTGTGGGTTTAAATTCGTTAGGCCCCGCCCCTTTGGGTCCAGAAGCCCAGAATACCATTCAGAGTATAGACCATGAAATGGCTGAGGGTTGAGATACTTTTGGCCACGCCCCTTTTGCCTAGAAGCCCCTAAACCCATTGAAATAGCATTGGGGGTTTAAATTCGTTAGGCCACGCCCCTTTGGGTCCAGAATCCCAGAATGCCATTCAGAGTATAGACCATGACATGGCTGAGGGTTGAGATACTTTTGGCCACGCCCCTTTTGCCTAGAAGCCCCTAAACCCATTGAAATAGCATTGGGGGTTTACATTAGTTAGGCCACGCCCCTTTGGGTCCAGAATCCCAGAATGCCATTCAGAGTATAGAACATGACATGGCTGAGGGTTGAGATACTTTTGGCCACGCCCCTTTGCCTAGAAGCCCCTAAACCCATTGAAATAGCATTGGGGGTTTAAATTCGTTAGGCCCCGCCCCTTTGGGTCCAGAAGCCCAGAATACCATTCAGAGTATAGACCATGAAATGGCTGAGGGTTGAGATACTTTTGGCCACGCCCCTTTTGCCTAGAAGCCCCTAAACCCATTGAAATAGCATTGGGGGTTTAAATTCGTTAGGCCACGCCCCTTTGGGTCCAGAATCCCAGAATGCCATTCAAAGTATAGACCATGACCTGGCTGAGGGTTGAGATTCTTTTGGCCACGCCCCTTTTGCCTAGAAGCCCCTAAACCCATTGAAATAGCATTGGGGGTTTAAATTCGTTTGGCCACGCCCCTTTGGGTCCAGAATCCCAGAATACCATTCAGAGTATAGAACATGACATGGCTGAGGGTTGAAATACTTTTGGCCACGCCCCTTTGCCTAGAAGCCCCTAAACCCATTGAAATAGCATTGGGGGTTTAAATTCGTTAGGCCCCGCCCCTTTGGGTACAGAAGCCCAGAATGCCATTCAGAGTATAGAACATGACATGGCTGAGGGTTGAGATACTTTTGGCCACGCCCCTTTGCCTAGAAGCCCCTAAACCCATTGAAATAGCATTGGGGGTTTAAATTCGTTAGGCCACGCCCCTTTGGGTCCAGAATCCCAGAATGCCATTCAGAGTATAGACCATGACATGGCTGAGGGTTGAGATACTTTTGGCCACGCCCCTTTTGCCTAGAAGCCCCTAAACCCATTGAAATAGCATTGGGGGTTTACATTAGTTAGGCCACGCCCCTTTGGGTCCAGAATCCCAGAATGCCATTCAGAGTATAGAACATGACATGGCTGAGGGTTGAGATACTTTTGGCCACACCCCTTTGCCTAGAAGCCCCTAAACCCATTGAAATAGCATTGGGGGTTTAAATTCGTTAGGCCCCGCCCCTTTGGGTCCAGAAGCCCAGAATACAATTCAGAGTATAGACCATGAAATGGCTGAGGGTTGAGATACTTTTGGCCACGCCCCCTTTGCCTAGAAGCCCCTAAACCCATTGAAATAGCATTGGGGGTTTAAATTCGTTAGGCCACGCCCCTTTGGGTCCAGAATCCCAGAATGCCATTCAAAGTATAGACCATGACCTGGCTGAGGGTTGAGATTCTTTTGGCCACGCCCCTTTTGCCTAGAAGCCCCTAAACCCATTGAAATAGCATTGGGGTTTTAAATTCGTTAGGCCACGCCCCTTTGGGTCCAGAATCCCAGAATACCATTCAGAGTATAGAACATGACATGGCTGAGGGTTGAAATACTTTTGGCCACGCCCCTTTGCCTAGAAGCCCCTAAACCCATTGAAATAGCATTGGGGGTTTAAATTCGTTAGGCCCCGCCCCTTTGGGTACAGAAGCCCAGAATGCCATTCAGAGTATAGACCATGACATGGCTGAGGGTTGAGATACTTTTGGCCACGCCACTTTTGCCTAGAAGCCCCTAAACCCATTGAAATAGCATTGGGGGTTGAAATTCGTTAGGCCCCGCCCCTTTGGGTCCAGAAGCCCAGAATACCATTCAGAGTATAGACCATGACATGGCTGAGGGTTGAGATACTTTTTGCCACGCCCCTTTGCCTAGAAGCTCCTAAACCCATTGAAATAGCATTGGGGGTTTAAATTCGTTAGGCCCCGCCCCTTTTGGTCCAGAAGCCCAGAATACCATTCAGAGTATAGAACATAACCTGGCTGAGGGTTGAGATTCTTTTGGCCACGCCCCTTTTGCCTAGAAGCCCCTAAACCCATTGAAATAGCATTGGGGGTTTAAATTCGTTAGCCCCCGCCCCTTTGGGTCCAGAAGCCCAGAATACCATTCAGAGTGTAGACCATGACATGGCTGAGGGTTGAGATACTTTTGGCCACGCCCCTTTTGCCTAGAAGCCCCTAAACCCATTGAAATAACATTGGGGGTTTAAATTCGTTAGGCCCCGCCCCTTTGGGTCCAGAAGCCCAGAATACCATTCAGAGTATAGACCATGACATGGCTGAGGGTTGAGATACATTTGGCCACGCCCCTTTTGCCTAGAAGCTCCTAAACCCATTGAAATAGCATTGGGGGTTTAAATTCGTTAGGCCCCGCCCCTTTGGGTCCAGAAGCCCAGAATACCATTCAGAGTATAGACCATGACATGGCTGAGGGTTGAGATACTTTTGGCCACGCCCCTTTGCCTAGAAGCCCCTAAACCCATTGAAATAGCATTGGGGGTTTAAATTCGTTAGGCCCCGCCCCTTTGGGTCCAGAAGCCCAGAATACCATTCAGAGTATAGAACATAACCTGGCTGAGGGTTGAGATTCTTTTGGCCACGCCCCTTTTGCCTAGAAGCCCCTAAACCCATTGAAATAGCATTGGGGGTTTAAATTCGTTAGCCCCCGCCCCTTTGGGTCCAGAAGCCCAGAATACCATTCAGAGTATAGACCATGACATGGCTGAGGGTTGAGATACTTTTGGCCACGCCCCTTTGCCTAGAAGCCCCTAAACCCATTGAAATAGCATTGTGGGTTTAAATTCGTTAGGCCCCGCCCCTTTGGGTCCAGAAGCCCAGAATACCATTCAGAGTATAGACCATGAAATGGCTGAGGGTTGAGATACTTTTGGCCACGCCCCTTTTGCCTAGAAGCCCCCTAAACCCATTGAAATAGCATTGGGGGTTTAAATTCGTTAGGCCACGCCCCTTTGGGTCCAGAATCCCAGAATGCCATTCAGAGTATAGACCATGACATGGCTGAGGGTTGAGATACTTTTGGCCACGCCCCTTTTGCCTAGAAGCTCCTAAACCCATTGAAATAGCATTGGGGGTTTAAATTCGTTAGGCCCCGCCCCTTTGGGTCCAGAAGCCCAGAATACCATTCAGAGTATAGACCATGACCTGGCTGAGGGTTGAGATTCTTTTGGCCACGCCCCTTTTGCCTAGAAGCCCCTAAACCCATTGAAATAGCATTGGGGGTTTAAATTCGTTAGGCCCCGCCCCTTTGGGTCCAGAATCCCAGAATGCCATTCAGAGTATAGAACATGACATGGCTGAGGGTTGAGATACTTTTGGCCACGCCCCTTTGCCTAGAAGCCCCTAAACCCATTGAAATAGCATTGGGGGTTTAAATTCGTTAGGCCCCGCCCCTTTGGGTCCAGAAGCCCAGAATGCCATTCAGAGTATAGACCATGACATGGCTGAGGGTTGAGATACTTTTGGCCACGCCCCTTTTGCCTAGAAGCCCCTAAACCCATTGAAATAGCATTGGGGGTTTAAATTCGTTAGGCCCCGCCCCTTTGGGTCCAGAAGCCCAGAATTCCATTAAGAGTATAGACCATGACATGGCTGAGGGTTGAGATACTTTTGGCCACGCCCCTTTTGCCTAGAAGCCCCTAAACCCATTGAAATAACATTGAAGGTTTAAATTCGTTAGGCCCCGCACCTTTGGGTCCAGAAGCCCAGAATACCATTCAGAGTATAGACCATGAAATGGCTGAGGGTTGAGATACTTTTGGCCACGCCCCTTTTGCCCTAGAAGCCCCTAAACCCATTGAAATAGCATTGGGGGTTTAAATTCGTTAGGCCACGCCCCTTTGGGTCCAGAATCCCAGAATGCCATTCAAAGTATAGACCATGACCTGGCTGAGGGTTGAGATTCTTTTGGCCACGCCCCTTTTGCCTAGAAGCCCTAAACCCATTGAAATAGCATTGGGGTTTTATATTCGTTAGGCCACGCCCCTTTGGGTCCAGAATCCCAGAATACCATTCAGAGTATAGAACATGACATGGCTGAGGGTTGAAATACTTTTGGCCACGCCCCTTTGCCTAGAAGCCCCTAAACCCATTGAAATAGCATTGGGGGTTTAAATTCGTTAGGCCCCGCCCCTTTGGGTACAGAAGCCCAGAATGCCATTCAGAGTATAGAACATGACATGGCTGAGGGTTGAGATACTTTTGGCCACGCCCCTTTGCCTAGAAGCCCCTAAACCCATTGAAATAGCATTGGGGGTTTAAATTCGTTAGGCCACGCCCCTTTGGGTCCCAGAATCCCAGAATGCCATTCAGAGTATAGACCATGACATGGCTGAGGGTTGAGATACTTTTGGCCACGCCCCTTTTGCCTAGAAGCCCCTAAACCATTGAAATAGCATTGGGGGTTTACATTAGTTAGGCCACGCCCCTTTGGGTCCAGAATCCCAGAATGCCATTCAGAGTATAGAACATGACATGGCTGAGGGTTGAGATACTTTTGGCCACGCCCCTTTGCCTAGAAGCCCCTAAACCCATTGAAATAGCATTGGGGTTTAAATTCGTTAGGCCCCGCCCCTTTGGGTCCAGAAGCCCAGAATACCATTCAGAGTATAGACCATGAAATGGCTGAGGGTTGAGATACTTTTGGCCACGCCCCTTTTGCCTAGAAGCCCCTAAACCCATTGAAATAACATTGGGGGTTTAAATTCGTTAGGCCCCGCCCCTTTGGGTCCAGAAGCCCAGATACCATTCAGAGTATAGACCATGACATGGCTGAGGGTTGAGATACATTTGGCCACGCCCCTTTTGCCTAGAAGCTCCTAAACCCATTGAAATAGCATTGGGGGTTTAAATTCGTTAGGCCCCGCCCCTTTGGGTCCAGAAGCCCAGAATACCATTCAGAGTATAGACCATGACATGGCTGAGGGTTGAGATACTTTTGGCCACGCCCCTTTGCCTAGAAGCCCCTAAACCCATTGAAATAGCATTGGGGTTTAAATTCGTTAGGCCCGCCCCTTTGGGTCCAGAAGCCCAGAATACCATTCAGAGTATAGAACATAACCTGGCTGAGGGTTGAGATTCTTTTGGCCACGCCCCTTTTGCCTAGAAGCCCCTAAAACCCATTGAAATAGCATTGGGGGTTTAAATTCGTTAGCCCCCGCCCCTTTGGGTCCAGAAGCCCAGAATACCATTCAGAGTATAGACCATGACATGGCTGAGGGTTGAGATACTTTTGGCCACGCCCCTTTGCCTAGAAGCCCCTAAACCCATTGAAATAGCATTGTGGGTTTAAATTCGTTAGGCCCCGCCCCTTTGGGTCCAGAAGCCCAGAATACCATTCAGAGTATAGACCATGAAATGGCTGAGGGTTGAGATACTTTTGGCCACGCCCCTTTTGCCTAGAAGCCCTAAACCCATTGAAATAGCATTGGGGTTTAAATTCGTTAGGCCACGCCCCTTTGGGTCCAGAATCCCAGAATGCCATTCAGAGTATAGACCATGACATGGCTGAGGGTTGAGATACTTTTGGCCACGCCCCTTTTGCCTAGAAGCTCCTAAACCCATTGAAATAGCATTGGGGGTTTAAATTCGTTAGGCCCCGCCCCTTTGGGTCCAGAAGCCCAGAATACCATTCAGAGTATAGACCATGACCTGGCTGAGGGTTGAGATTCTTTTGCCACGCCCCTTTTGCCTAGAAGCCCCTAAACCCATTGAAATAGCATTGGGGGTTTAAATTCGTTAGGCCCCGCCCCTTTGGGTCCAGAATCCCAGAATGCCATTCAGAGTATAGAACATGACATGGCTGAGGGTTGAGATACTTTTGGCCACGCCCCTTTGCCTAGAAGCCCCTAAACCCATTGAAATAGCATTGGGGGTTTAAATTCGTTAGGCCCCGCCCCTTTGGGTCCAGAAGCCCAGAATGCCATTCAGAGTATAGACCATGACATGGCTGAGGGTTGAGATACTTTTGGCCACGCCCCTTTTGCCTAGAAGCCCCTAAACCCATTGAAATAGCATTGGGGGTTTAAATTCGTTAGGCCCCGCCCCTTTGGGTCCAGAAGCCCAGAATTCCATTAAGAGTATAGACCATGACATGGCTGAGGGTTGAGATACTTTTGGCCACGCCCCTTTTGCCTAGAAGCCCCTAAACCCATTGAAATAACATTGAAGGTTTAAATTCGTTAGGCCCCGCACCTTTGGGTCCAGAAGCCCAGAATACCATTCAGAGTATAGACCATGAAATGGCTGAGGGTTGAGATACTTTTGGCCACGCCCCTTTTGCCTAGAAGCCCCTAAACCCATTGAAATAGCATTGGGGTTTAAATTCGTTAGGCCACGCCCCTTTGGGTCCAGAATCCCAGAATGCCATTCAAAGTATAGACCATGACCTGGCTGAGGGTTGAGATTCTTTTGGCCACGCCCTTTTGCCTAGAAGCCCCTAAACCCATTGAAATAGCATTGGGGTTTTTAAATTCGTTAGGCCACGCCCCTTTGGGTCCAGAATCCCAGAATACCATTCAGAGTATAGAACATGACATGGCTGAGGGTTGAAATACTTTTGGCCACGCCCCTTTGCCTAGAAGCCCCTAAAACCCATTGAAATAGCATTGGGGGTTTAAATTCGTTAGGCCCCGCCCCTTTGGGTACAGAAGCCCAGAATGCCATTCAGAGTATAGAACATGACATGGCTGAGGGTTGAGATACTTTTGGCCACGCCCCTTTGCCTAGAAGCCCCTAAACCCATTGAAATAGCATTGGGGGTTTAAATTCGTTAGGCCACGCCCCTTTGGGTCCAGAATCCCAGAATGCCATTCAGAGTATAGACCATGACATGGCTGAGGGTTGAGATACTTTTGGCCACGCCCCTTTTGCCTAGAAGCCCCTAAACCCATTGAAATAGCATTGGGGGTTTACATTAGTTAGGCCACGCCCCTTTGGGTCCAGAATCCCAGAATGCCATTCAGAGTATAGAACATGACATGGCTGAGGGTTGAGATACTTTTGGCCACGCCCCTTTGCCTAGAAGCCCCTAAACCCATTGAAATAGCATTGGGGGTTTAAATTCGTTAGGCCCCGCCCCTTTGGGTCCAGAAGCCCAGAATACCATTCAGAGTATAGACCATGAAATGGCTGAGGGTTGAGATACTTTTGGCCACGCCCCTTTTGCCTAGAAGCCCCTAAACCCATTGAAATAGCATTGGGGGTTTAAATTCGTTAGGCCACGCCCCTTTGGGTCCAGAATCCCAGAATGCCATTCAAAGTATAGACCATGACCTGGCTGAGGGTTGAGATTCTTTTGGCCACGCCCCTTTTGCCTAGAAGCCCCTAAACCCATTGAAATAGCATTGGGGTTTTAAATTCGTTAGGCCACGCCCCTTTGGGTCCAGAATCCCAGAATACCATTCAGAGTATAGAACATGACATGGCTGAGGGTTGAAATACTTTTGGCCACGCCCCTTTGCCTAGAAGCCCCTAAACCCATTGAAATAGCATTGGGGGTTTAAATTCGTTAGGCCCCGCCCCTTTGGGTACAGAAGCCCAGAATGCCATTCAGAGTATAGACCATGACATGGCTGAGGGTTGAGATACTTTTGGCCACGCCACTTTTGCCTAGAAGCCCCTAAACCCATTGAAATAGCATTGGGGGTTGAAATTCGTTAGGCCCCGCCCCTTTGGGTCCAGAAGCCCAGAATACCATTCAGAGTATAGACCATGACATGGCTGAGGGTTGAGATACTTTTTGCCACGCCCCTTTTGCCTAGAAGCTCCTAAACCCATTGAAATAGCATTTGGGGTTTAAATTCGTTAGGCCCCGCCCCTTTTGGTCCAGAAGCCCAGAATACCATTCAGAGTATAGAACATAACCTGGCTGAGGGTTGAGATTCTTTTGGCCACGCCCCTTTTGCCTAGAAGCCCCTAAACCCATTGAAATAGCATTGGGGGTTTAAATTCGTTAGCCCCCGCCCCTTTGGGTCCAGAAGCCCAGAATACCATTCAGAGTGTAGACCATGACATGACTGAGGGTTGAGATACTTTTGGCCACGCCCCTTTTGCCTAGAAGCCCCTAAACCCATTGAAATAACATTGGGGGTTTAAATTCGTTAGGCCCCGCCCCTTTGGGTCCAGAAGCCCAGCATACCATTCAGAGTATAGACCATGACATGGCTGAGGGTTGAGATACATTTGGCCACGCCCCTTTTGCCTAGAAGCTCCTAAACCCATTGAAATAGCATTGGGGGTTTAAATTCGTTAGGCCCCGCCCCTTTGGGTCCAGAAGCCCAGAATACCATTCAGAGTATAGACCATGACATGGCTGAGGGTTGAGATACTTTTGGCCACGCCCCTTTGCCTAGAAGCCCCTAAACCCATTGAAATAGCATTGGGGGTTTAAATTCGTTAGGCCCCGCCCCTTTGGGTCCAGAAGCCCAGAATACCATTCAGAGTATAGAACATAACCTGGCTGAGGGTTGAGATTCTTTTGGCCACGCCCCTTTTGCCTAGAAGCCCCTAAACCCATTGAAATAGCATTGGGGGTTTAAATTCGTTAGCCCCCGCCCCTTTGGGTCCAGAAGCCCAGAATACCATTCAGAGTATAGACCATGACATGGCTGAGGGTTGAGATACTTTTGGCCACGCCCCTTTTGCCTAGAAGCCCCTAAACCCATTGAAATAGCATTGGGGGTTTAAATTCGTTAGGCCACGCCCCTTTGGGTCCAGAATCCCAGAATGCCATTCAGAGTATAGACCATGACATGGCTGAGGGTTGAGATACTTTTGGCCACGCCCCTTTTGCCTAGAAGCTCCTAAACCCATTGAAATTGCATTGGGGGTTTAAATTCGTTAGGCCCCGCCCCTTTGGGTCCAGAAGCCCAGAATACCATTCAGAGTATAGACCATGACCTGGCTGAGGGTTGAGATTCTTTTGGCCACGCCCCTTTTGCCTAGAAGCCCCTAAACCCATTGAAATAGCATTGGGGGTTTAAATTCGTTAGGCCCCGCCCCTTTGGGTCCAGAATCCCAGAATGCCATTCAGAGTATAGAACATGACATGGCTGAGGGTTGAGATACTTTTGGCCACGCCCCTTTGCCTAGAAGCCCCTAAACCCATTGAAATAGCATTGGGGGTTTAAATTCGTTAGGCCCCGCCCCTTTGGGTCCAGAAGCCCAGAATGCCATTCAGAGTATAGACCATGACATGGCTGAGGGTTGAGATACTTTTGGCCACGCCCCTTTTGCCTAGAAGCCCCTAAACCCATTGAAATAGCATTGGGGGTTTAAATTCGTTAGGCCACGCCCCTTTGGGTCCAGAATCCCAGAATGCCATTCAGAGTATAGAACATGACATGGCTGAGGGTTGAGATACTTTTGGCCACGCCCCTTTGCCTAGAAGCCCCTAAACCCATTGAAATAGCATTGGGGGTTTAAATTCGTTAGGCCCCGCCCCTTTGGGTCCAGAAGCCCAGAATGCCATTCAGAGTATAGACCATGACATGGCTGAGGGTTGAGATACTTTTGGCCACGCCCCTTTTGCCTAGAAGCCCCTAAACCCATTGAAATAGCATTGGGGGTTTAAATTCGTTAGGCCACGCCCCTTTGGGTCCAGAATCCCAGAATGCCATTCAGAGTATAGACCATGACATGGCTGAGGGTTGAGATACTTTTGGCCACGCCCCTTTTGCCTAGAAGCTCCTAAACCCATTGAAATTGCATTGGGGGTTTAAATTCGTTAGGCCCCGCCCCTTTGGGTCCAGAAGCCCAGAATACCATTCAGAGTATAGACCATGACCTGGCTGAGGGTTGAGATTCTTTTGGCCACGCCCCTTTTGCCTAGAAGCCCCTAAACCCATTGAAATAGCATTGGGGGTTTAAATTCGTTAGGCCCCGCCCCTTTGGGTCCAGAATCCCAGAATGCCATTCAGAGTATAGAACATGACATGGCTGAGGGTTGAGATACTTTTGGCCACGCCCCTTTGCCTAGAAGCCCCTAAACCCATTGAAATAGCATTGGGGGTTTAAATTCGTTAGGCCCCGCCCCTTTGGGTCCAGAAGCCCAGAATGCCATTCAGAGTATAGACCATGACATGGCTGAGGGTTGAGATACTTTTGGCCACGCCCCTTTTGCCTAGAAGCCCCTAAACCCATTGAAATAGCATTGGGGGTTTAAATTCGTTAGGCCCCGCCCCTTTGGGTCCAGAAGCCCAGAATACCATTAAGAGTATAGACCATGACATGGCTGAGGGTTGAGATACTTTTGGCCACGCCCCTTTTGCCTAGAAGCCCCTAAACCCATTGAAATAACATTGAAGGTTTAAATTCGTTAGGCCCCGCACCTTTGGGTCCAGAAGCCCAGAATACCATTCAGAGTATAGACCATGACATGGCTGAGGGTTGAGATACTTTTGGCCACGCCCCTTTTGCCTAGAAGCTCCTAAACCCATTGAAATAGCATTGGGGGTTTAAATTCGTTAGGCCCCGCCCCTTTGGGTCCAGAAGCCCAGAATACCATTCAGAGTATAGACCATGACATGGCTGAGGGTTGAGATACTTTTGGCCACGCCCCTTTTGCCTAGAAGCCCCTAAACCCATTGAAATAACATTGAAGGTTTAAATTCGTTAGGCCCCGCCCCTTTGGGTCCAGAAGCCCAGAATACCATTCAGAGTATAGACCATGACATGGCTGAGGGTTGAGATACTTTTGGCCACGCCCCTTTTGCCTAGAAGCTCCTAAAGCCATTGAAATAGCATTGGGGGTTTAAATTCGTTAGGCCCCGCCCCTTTGGGTCCAGAAGCCCAGAATACCATTCAGAGTATAGAACATAACCTGGCTGAGGGTTGAGATTCTTTTGGCCACGCCCCTTTTGCCTAGAAGCCCCTAAACCCATTGAAATAGCATTGGGGGTTTAAATTCGTTAGCCCCCGCCCCTTTGGGTCCAGAAGCCCAGAATACCATTCAGAGTATAGAAAATAACCTGGCTGAGGGTTGAGATTCTTTTGGCCACGCCCCTTTTGCCTAGAAGCCCCTAAACCCATTGAAATAACATTGGGGGTTTAAATTCGTTAGGCCCTGCCCCTTTGGGTCCAGAAGCCCAGAATACCATTCAGAGTATAGACCATGACATGGCTGAGGGTTGAGATACTTTTGGCCACGCCCCTTTTGCCTAGAAGCTCCTAAACCCATTGAAATAGCATTGGGGGTTTAAATTCGTTAGGCCCCGCCCCTTTGGGTCCAGAAGCCCAGAATACCATTCAGAGTATAGACCATGACATGGCTGAGGGTTGAGATACTTTTGGCCACGCCCCTTTGCCTAGAAGCCCCTAAACCCATTGAAATAGCATTGGGGGTTTAAATTCGTTAGGCCCCGCCCCTTTGGGTCCAGAAGCCCAGAATACCATTCAGAGTATAGAACATAACCTGGCTGAGGGTTGAGATTCTTTTGGCCACGCCCCTTTTGCCTAGAAGCCCCTAAACCCATTGAAATAGCATTGGGGGTTTAAATTCGTTAGGCCACGCCCCTTTGGGTCCAGAATCCCAGAATGCCATTCAGAGTATAGACCATGACATGGCTGAGGGTTGAGATACTTTTGGCCACGCCCCTTTGCCTAGAAGCCCCTAAACCCATTGAAATAGCATTGGGGGTTTAAATTCGTTAGGCCCCGCCCCTTTGGGTCCAGAAGCCCAGAATGCCATTCAGAGTATAGACCATGACATGGCTGAGGGTTGAGATACTTTTGGCCACGCCCTTTTGCCTAGAAGCCCCTAAACCCATTGAAATAGCATTGGGGTTTAAATTCGTTAGGCCACGCCCCTTTGGGTCCAGAAGCCCAGAATACCATTCAGAGTATAGACCATGACCTGGCTGAGGGTTGAATTACTTTTGGCCACGCCCCTTTTGCCTAGAAGCCCCTAAACCCATTGAAATAGCATTGGGGTTTAAATTCGTTAGGCCACGCCCCTTTGGGTCCAGAAGCCCAGAATACCATTCAGAGTATAGACCATGACATGGCTGAGGGTTGAGATACTTTTGGCCACGCCCCTAATTCCTAGAAGCCCCTAAACCCATTGAAATAGCATTGGGGGTTTAAATTCGTTAGGCCACGCCCCTTTGGGTCCAGAAGCCCAGAATACCATTCAAAGTATAGACCATGACATGGCTGAGGGTGTAGTTACTTTTGACCACGCCCCTTTTGCCTAGAAGCCCCTAAACCCATTGAAATAGCATTGGGGGTTTAAATTCGTTAGCCCCCGCCCCTTTGGGTCCAGAAGCCCAGAATACCATTCAGAGTATAGACCATGACATGGCTGAGGGTTGAGATACTTTTGGCCACGCCCCTTTGCCTAGAAGCCCCTAAACCCATTGAAATAGCATTGGGGGTTTAAATTCGTTAGGCCCCGCCCCTTTGGGTTCAGAAGCCCAGAATACCATTCAGAGTATAGACCATGAAATGGCTGAGGGTTGAGATACTTTTGGCCACGCCCCTTTTGCCTAGAAGCCCCTAAACCCATTGAAATAGCATTGGGGGTTTAAATTCGTTAGGCCACGCCCCTTTGGGTCCAGAATCCCAGAATGCCATTCAGAGTATAGACCATGACATGGCTGAGGGTTGAGATACTTTTGGCCACGCCCCTTTGCCTAGAAGCCCCTAAACCCATTGAAATAGCATTGGGGGTTTAAATTCGTTAGGCCCCGCCCCTTTGGGTCCAGAAGCCCAGAATACCATTCAGAGTATAGAACATAACCTGGCTGAGGGTTGAGATTCTTTTGGCCACGCCCCTTTTGCCTAGAAGCCCCTAAACCCATTGAAATAGCATTGGGGGTTTAAATTCGTTAGCCCCCGCCCCTTTGGGTCCAGAACCCCAGAATACCATTCAGAGTATAGACCATGACATGGCTGAGGGTTGAGATACTTTTGGCCACGCCCCTTTGCCTAGAAGCCCCTAAACCCATTGAAATAGCATTGTGGGTTTAAATTCGTTAGGCCCCGCCCCTTTGGGTCCAGAAGCCCAGAATACCATTCAGAGTATAGACCATGAAATGGCTGAGGGTTGAGATACTTTTGGCCACGCCCCTTTTGCCTAGAAGCCCCTAAACCCATTGAAATAGCATTGGGGGTTTAAATTCGTTAGGCCACGCCCCTTTGGGTCCAGAATCCCAGAATGCCATTCAGAGTATAGACCATGACATGGCTGAGGGTTGAGATACTTTTGGCCACGCCCCTTTTGCCTAGAAGCTCCTAAACCCATTGAAATAGCATTGGGGGTTTAAATTCGTTAGGCCCCGCCCCTTTGGGTCCAGAAGCCCAGAATACCATTCGGAGTATAGAACATAACCTGGCTGAGGGTTGAGATTCTTTTGGCCACGCCCCTTTTGCCTAGAAGCCCCTAAACCCATTGAAATAGCATTGGGGGTTTAAATTCGTTAGCCCCCGCCCCTTTGGGTCCAGAACCCCAGAATACCATTCAGAGTATAGACCATGACATGGCTGAGGGTTGAGATACTTTTGGCCACGCCCCTTTGCCTAGAAGCCCCTAAACCCATTGAAATAGCATTGTGGGTTTAAATTCGTTAGGCCCCGCCCCTTTGGGTCCAGAAGCCCAGAATACCATTCAGAGTATAGACCATGAAATGGCTGAGGGTTGAGATACTTTTGGCCACGCCCCTTTTGCCTAGAAGCCCCTAAACCCATTGAAATAGCATTGGGGGTTTAAATTCGTTAGGCCACGCCCCTTTGGGTCCAGAATCCCAGAATGCCATTCAGAGTATAGACCATGACATGGCTGAGGGTTGAGATACTTTTGGCCACGCCCCTTTTGCCTAGAAGCTCCTAAACCCATTGAAATAGCATTGGGGGTTTAAATTCGTTAGGCCCCGCCCCTTTGGGTCCAGAAGCCCAGAATACCATTCAGAGTATAGACCATGACCTGGCTGAGGGTTGAGATTCTTTTGGCCACGCCCCTTTTGCCTAGAAGCCCCTAAACCCATTGAAATAGCATTGGGGGTTTAAATTCGTTAGGCCCCGCCCCTTTGGGTCCAGAATCCCAGAATGCCATTCAGAGTATAGAACATGACATGGCTGAGGGTTGAGATACTTTTGGCCACGCCCCTTTGCCTAGAAGCCCCTAAACCCATTGAAATAGCATTGGGGGTTTAAATTCGTTAGGCCCCGCCCCTTTGGGTCCAGAAGCCCAGAATGCCATTCAGAGTATAGACCATGACATGGCTGAGGGTTGAGATACTTTTGGCCACGCCCCTTTTGCCTAGAAGCCCCTAAACCCATTGAAATAGCATTGGGGGTTTAAATTCGTTAGGCCCCGCCCCTTTGGGTCCAGAAGCCCAGAATACCATTAAGAGTATAGACCATGACATGGCTGAGGGTTGAGATACTTTTGGCCACGCCCCTTTTGCCTAGAAGCCCCTAAACCCATTGAAATAACATTGAAGGTTTAAATTCGTTAGGCCCCGCACCTTTGGGTCCAGAAGCCCAGAATACCATTCAGAGTATAGACCATGACATGGCTGAGGGTTGAGATACTTTTGGCCACGCCCCTTTTGCCTAGAAGCCCCTAAACCCATTGAAATAGCATTGGGGGTTTAAATTCGTTAGGCCCCGCTCCTTTGGGTCCAGAAGCCCAGAATACCATTCAGAGTATAGACCATGACATGGCTGAGGGTTGAGATACTTTTGGCCACGCCCCTTTGCCTAGAAGCCCCTAAACCCCATGAAATAGCATTGGGGGTTTAAATTCGTTAGGCCCCGCCCCTTTGGGTCCAGAAGCCCAGAATGCCATTCAGAGTATAGACCATGACCTGGCTGAGGGTTGAGTTACTTTTGGCCACGCCCCTTTTGCCTAGAAGCCCCTAAACTTATTGAAATAGCATTGGGGGTTTAAATTCGTTAGGCCCCGCCCCTTTGGGTCCAGAAGCCCAGAATACCATTCAGAGTATAGACCATGAAATGGCTGAGGGTTGAGATACTTTTGGCCACGCCCCTTTTGCCTAGAAGCCCCTAAACCCATTGAAATAGCATTGGGGGTTTAAATTCGTTAGGCCACGCCCCTTTGGGTCCAGAATCCCAGAATGCCATTCAGAGTATAGACCATGACATGGCTGAGGGTTGAGATACTTTTGGCCACGCCCCTTTGCCTAGAAGCCCCTAAACCCATTGAAATAGCATTGGGGGTTTAAATTCGTTAGGCCCCGCCCCTTTGGGTCCAGAAGCCCAGAATGCCATTCAGAGTATAGACCATGACATGGCTGAGGGTTGAGATACTTTTGGCCACGCCCCTTTTGCCTAGAAGCCCCTAAACCCATTGAAATAGCATTGGGGTTTAAATTCGTTAGGCCACGCCCCTTTGGGTCCAGAAGCCCAGAATACCATTCAGAGTATAGACCATGACCTGGCTGAGGGTTGAATTACTTTTGGCCACGCCCCTTTTGCCTAGAAGCCCCTAAACCCATTGAAATAGCATTGGGGTTTAAATTCGTTAGGCCACGCCCCTTTGGGTCCAGAAGCCCAGAATACCATTCAGAGTATAGACCATGACATGGCTGAGGGTTGAGATACTTTTGGCCACGCCCCTAATTCCTAGAAGCCCCTAAACCCATTGAAATAGCATTGGGGGTTTAAATTCGTTAGGCCACGCCCCTTTGGGTCCAGAAGCCCAGAATACCATTCAGAGTATAGACCATGACATGGCTGAGGGTGTAGTTACTTTTGGCCACGCCCCTTTTGCCTAGAAGCCCCTAAACCCATTGAAATAGCATTGGGGGTTTAAATTCGTTAGCCCCCGCCCCTTTGGGTCCAGAAGCCCAGAATACCATTCAGAGTATAGACCATGACATGGCTGAGGGTTGAGATACTTTTGGCCACGCCCCTTTGCCTAGAAGCCCCTAAACCCATTGAAATAGCATTGGGGGTTTAAATTCGTTAGGCCCCGCCCCTTTGGGTTCAGAAGCCCAGAATACCATTCAGAGTATAGACCATGAAATGGCTGAGGGTTGAGATACTTTTGGCCACGCCCCTTTTGCCTAGAAGCCCCTAAACCCATTGAAATAGCATTGGGGGTTTAAATTCGTTAGGCCACGCCCCTTTGGGTCCAGAATCCCAGAATGCCATTCAGAGTATAGACCATGACATGGCTGAGGGTTGAGATACTTTTGGCCACGCCCCTTTGCCTAGAAGCCCCTAAACCCATTGAAATAGCATTGGGGGTTTAAATTCGTTAGGCCCCGCCCCTTTGGGTCCAGAAGCCCAGAATACCATTCAGAGTATAGAACATAACCTGGCTGAGGGTTGAGATTCTTTTGGCCACGCCCCTTTTGCCTAGAAGCCCCTAAACCCATTGAAATAGCATTGGGGGTTTAAATTCGTTAGCCCCCGCCCCTTTGGGTCCAGAACCCCAGAATACCATTCAGAGTATAGACCATGACATGGCTGAGGGTTGAGATACTTTTGGCCACGCCCCTTTGCCTAGAAGCCCCTAAACCCATTGAAATAGCATTGTGGGTTTAAATTCGTTAGGCCCCGCCCCTTTGGGTCCAGAAGCCCAGAATACCATTCAGAGTATAGACCATGAAATGGCTGAGGGTTGAGATACTTTTGGCCACGCCCCTTTTGCCTAGAAGCCCCTAAACCCATTGAAATAGCATTGGGGGTTTAAATTCGTTAGGCCACGCCCCTTTGGGTCCAGAATCCCAGAATGCCATTCAGAGTATAGACCATGACATGGCTGAGGGTTGAGATACTTTTGGCCACGCCCCTTTTGCCTAGAAGCTCCTAAACCCATTGAAATAGCATTGGGGGTTTAAATTCGTTAGGCCCCGCCCCTTTGGGTCCAGAAGCCCAGAATACCATTCAGAATATAGAACATATCCTGGCTGAGGGTTGAGATTCTTTTGGCCACGCCCCTTTTGCCTAGAAGCCCCTAAACCCATTGAAATAGCATTGGGGGTTTAAATTCGTTAGCCCCCGCCCCTTTGGGTCCAGAAGCCCAGAATACCATTCAGAGTATAGACCATGACATGGCTGAGGGTTGAGATACTTTTGGCCACGCCCCTTTGCCTAGAAGCCCCTAAACCCATTGAAATAGCATTGGGGGTTTAAATTCATTAGGCCACGCCCCTTTGGGTCCAGAATTTCAGAATGCCATTCAGAGTATAGACCATGACATGGCTGAGGGTTGAGATACTTTTGGCCACGCCCCTTTGCCTAGAAGCCCCTAAACCCATTGAAATAGCATTGGGGGTTTAAATTCGTTAGGCCCCGCCCCTTTGGGTCCAGAAGCCCAGAATGCCATTCAGAGTATAGACCATGACATGGCTGAGGGTTGAGATACTTTTGGCCACGCCACTTTGCCTAGAAGCCCCTAAACCCATTGAAATAGCATTGGGGGTTTAAATTCGTTAGGCCCCGCCCCTTTGGGTCCAGAAGCCCAGAATGCCATTCAGAGTATAGACCATGACATGGCTGAGGGTTGAGATACTTTTGGCCACGCCCCTTTTGCCTAGAAGCCCCTAAACCCATTAAAATAGCATTGGGGGTTTAAATTCGTTAGGCCCCGCCCCTTTGGGTCCAGAAGCACAGAATACCATTCAGAGTATAGACCATGACATGGCTGAGGGTTGAGATACTTTTGGCCACGCCCCTATTGCCTAGAAGCCCCTAAACCCATTGAAATAGCATTGGGGGTTTAAATTCGTTAGCCCCCGCCCCTTTGGGTCCAGAAGCCCAGAATACCATTCAGAGTATAGACCATGACATGGCTGAGTGTTGAGATACTTTTGGCCACGCCCCTTTGCCTAGAAGCCCCTAAACCCATTGAAATAGCATTGGGGGTTTAAATTCGTTAGGCCCCGCCCCTTTAGGTCCAGAAGCCCATAATACCATTCAGAGTATAGACCATGACATGGCTGAGGATTGAGATACTTTTGGCCACGCCCCTTTGCCTAGAAGCCCCTAAACCCCATGAAATAGCATTGGGGGTTTAAATTCGTTAGGCCCCGCCCCTTTGGGTCCAGAAGCCCAGAATGCCATTCAGAGTATAGACCATGACATGGCTGAGGGTTGAGTTACTTTTGGCCACGCCCCTTTTGCCTAGAAGCCCCTAAACCCATTGAAATAGCATTGGGGATTTAAATTCGTTAGGCCCCGCCCCTTTGGGTCCAGAAGCCCAGAATACCATTCAGAGTATAGAACATAACCTGGCTGAGGGTTGAGATTCTTTTGGCCACGCCCCTTTTGCCTAGAAGCCCCTAAACCCATTGAAATAGCATTGGGGGTTTAAATTCGTTAGCCCCCGCCCCTTTGGGTCCAGAAGCCCAGAATACCATTCAGAGTATAGACCATGACATGGCTGAGGGTTGAGATACTTTTGGCCACGCCCCTTTTGCCTAGAAGCTCCTAAACCCATTGAAATAGCATTGGGGGTTTAAATTCGTTAGGCCCCGCCCCTTTGGGTCCAGAAGCCCAGAATACCATTCAGAGTATAGACCATGACATGGCTGAGGGTTGAGATACTTTTGGCCACGCCCCTTTGCCTAGAAGCCCCTAAACCTATTGAAATAGCATTGGGGGTTTAAATTCGTTAGGCCCCGCCCCTTTGGGTCCAGAAGCCCAGAATACCATTCAGAGTATAGAACATAACCTGGCTGAGGGTTGAGATTCTTTTGGCCACGCCCCTTTTGCCTAGAAGCCCCTAAACCCATTGAAATAGCATTGGGGGTTTAAATTCGTTAGCCCCCGCCACTTTGGGTCCAGAAGCCCAGAATACCATTCAGAGTATAGACCATGACATGGCTGAGGGTTGAGATACTTTTGGCCACGCCCCTTTGCCTAGAAGCCCCTAAACCCATTGAAATAGCATTGTGGGTTTAAATTCGTTAGGCCCCGCCCCTTTGGGTCCAGAAGCCCAGAATACCATTCAGAGTATAGACCATGAAATGGCTGAGGGTTGAGATACTTTTGGCCACGCCCCTTTTGCCTAGAAGCCCCTAAACCCATTGAAATAGCATTGGGGGTTTAAATTCGTTAGGCCACGCCCCTTTGGGTCCAGAATCCCAGAATGCCATTCAGAGTATAGACCATGACATGGCTGAGGGTTGAGATACTTTTGGCCACGCCCCTTTGCCTAGAAGCCCCTAAACCCATTGAAATAGCATTGGGGGTTTAAATTCGTTAGGCCCCGCCCCTTTGGGTCCAGAAGCCCAGAATGCCATTCAGAGTATAGACCATGACATGGCTGAGGGTTGAGATACTTTTGGCCACGCCCCTTTTTCCTAGAAGCCCCTAAACCCATTGAAATAGCATTGGGGGTTTAAATTCGTTAGGCCCCGCCCCTTTGGGTCCAGAAGCCCAGAATACCATTCAGAGTATAGACCATGACCTGGCTGAGGGTTGAGATTCTTTTGGCCACGCCCCTTTTGCCTAGAAGCCCCTAAACCCATTGAAATAGCATTGGGGGTTTAAATTCGTTAGGCCACGCCCCTTTGGGTCCAGAATCCCAGAATCCCATTCAGAGTATAGAACATGACATGGCTGAGGGTTGAGATACTTTTGGCCACGCCCCTTTGCCTAGAAGCCCCTAAACCCATTGAAATAGCATTGGGGGTTTAAATTCGTTAGGCCCCGCCCCTTTGGGTCCAGAATCCCAGAATGCCATTCAGAGTATAGACCATGACATGGCTGAGGGTTGAGATACTTTTGGACACGCCCCTTTTGCCTAGAAGCCCCTAAACCCATTGAAATAGCATTGGGGGTTTAAATTCGTTAGGCCCCGCCCCTTTGGGTCCAGAAGCCCAGAATACCATTCAGAGTATAGAACATAACCTGGCTGAGGGTTGAGATTCTTTTGGCCACGCCCCTTTTGCCTAGAAGCCCCTAAACCCATTGAAATAACATTGGGGGTTTAAATTCGTTAGGCCCCGCCCCTTTGGGTCCAGAAGCCCAGAATACCATTCAGAGTATAGACCATGACATGGCTGAGGGTTGAGATACTTTTGGCCACGCCCCTTTTGCCTAGAAGCTCCTAAACCCATTGAAATAGCATTGGGGGTTTAAATTCGTTAGGCCCCGCCCCTTTGGGTCCAGAAGCCCAGAATACCATTCAGAATATAGAACATAACCTGGCTGAGGGTTGAGATTCTTTTGGCCACGCCCCTTTTGCCTAGAAGCCCCTAAACCCATTAAAATAGCATTGGGGGTTTAAATTCGTTAGCCCCCGCCCCTTTGGGTCCAGAAGCCCAGAATACCATTCAGAGTATAGACCATGACATGGCTGAGGGTTGAGATACTTTTGGCCACGCCCCTTTGCCTAGAAGCCCCTAAACCCATTGAAATAGCATTGGGGGTTTAAATTCGTTAGGCCACGCCCCTTTGGGTCCAGAAGCCCAGAATACCATTCAGAGTATAGACCATGAAATGGCTGAGGGTTGAGATACTTTTGGCCACGCCCCTTTTGCCTAGAAGCCCCTAAACCCATTGAAATAGCATTGGGGGTTTAAATTCGTTAGGCCACGCCCCTTTGGGTCCAGAATCCCAGAATGCCATTCAGAGTATAGACCATGACATGGCTGAGGGTTGAGATACTTTTGGCCACGCCCCTTTGCCTAGAAGCCCCTAAACCCATTGAAATAGCATTGGGGGTTTAAATTCGTTAGGCCCCGCCCCTTTGGGTCCAGAAGCCCAGAATGCCATTCAGAGTATAGACCATGACATGGCTGAGGGTTGAGATACTTTTGGCCACGCCCCTTTTGCCTAGAAGCCCCTAAACCCATTGAAATAGCATTGGGGTTTAAATTCGTTAGGCCACGCCCCTTTGGGTCCAGAAGCCCAGAATACCATTCAGAGTATAGACCATGACCTGGCTGAGGGTTGAGTTACTTTTGGCCACGCCCCTTTTGCCTAGAAGCCCCTAAACCCATTGAAATAGCATTGGGGTTTAAATTCGTTAGGCCACGCCCCTTTGGGTCCAGAAGCCCAGAATACCATTCAGAGTATAGACCATGACATGGCTGAGGGTTGAGATACTTTTGGCCACGCCCCTTTTGCCTAGAAGCCCCTAAACCCATTGAAATAGCATTGGGGGTTTAAATTCGTTAGGCCCCGCCCCTTTGGGTCCAGAAGCCCAGAATACCATTCAGAGTATAGAACATAACCTGGCTGAGGGTTGAGATTCTTTTGGCCACGCCCCTTTTGCCTAGAAGCCCCTAAACCCATTGAAATAGCATTGGGGGTTTAAATTCGTTAGCCCCCGCCCCTTTGGGTCCAGAAGCCCAGAATACCATTCAGAGTATAGACCATGACATGGCTGAGGGTTGAGATACTTTTGGCCACGCCCCTTTGCCTAGAAGCCCCTAAACCCATTGAAATAGCATTGTGGGTTTAAATTCGTTAGGCCCCGCCCCTTTGGGTCCAGAAGCCCAGAATACCATTCAGAGTATAGACCATGAAATGGCTGAGGGTTGAGATACTTTTGGCCACGCCCCTTTTGCCTAGAAGCCCCTAAACCCATTGAAATAGCATTGGGGGTTTAAATTCGTTAGGCCACGCCCCTTTGGGTCCAGAATCCCAGAATGCCATTCAGAGTATAGACCATGACATGGCTGAGGGTTGAGATACTTTTGGCCACGCCCCTTTGCCTAGAAGCCCCTAAACCCATTGAAATAGCATTGGGGGTTTAAATTCGTTAGGCCCCGCCCCTTTGGGTCCAGAAGCCCAGAATACCATTCAGAGTATAGAACATAACCTGGCTGAGGGTTGAGATTCTTTTGGCCACGCCCCTTTTGCCTAGAAGCCCCTAAACCCATTGAAATAGCATTGGGGGTTTAAATTCGTTAGCCCCCGCCCCTTTGGGTCCAGAAGCCCAGAATACCATTCAGAGTATAGACCATGACATGGCTGAGGGTTGAGATACTTTTGGCCACGCCCCTTTGCCTAGAAGCCCCTAAACCCATTGAAATAGCATTGTGGGTTTAAATTCGTTAGGCCCCGCCCCTTTGGGTCCAGAAGCCCAGAATACCATTCAGAGTATAGACCATGACATGGCTGAGGGTTGAGATACTTTTGGCCACGCCCCTAATTCCTAGAAGCCCCTAAACCCATTGAAATAGCATTGGGGGTTTAAATTCGTTAGCCCCCGCCCCTTTGGGTCCAGAAGCCCAGAATACCATTCAGAGTATAGACCATGACATGGCTGAGGGTTGAGATACTTTTGGCCACGCCCCTTTGCCTAGAAGCCCCTAAACCCATTGAAATAGCATTGGGGGTTTAAATTCGTTAGGCCCCGCCCCTTTGGGTCCAGAAGCCCAGAATACCATTCAGAGTATAGAACATAACCTGGCTGAGGGTTGAGATTCTTTTGGCCACGCCCCTTTTGCCTAGAAGCCCCTAAACCCATTGAAATAGCATTGGGGGTTTAAATTCGTTAGCCCCCGCCCCTTTGGGTCCAGAAGCCCAGAATACCATTCAGAGTATAGACCATGACATGGCTGAGGGTTGAGATACTTTTGGCCACGCCCCTTTGCCTAGAAGCCCCTAAACCCATTGAAATAGCATTGGGGGTTTAAATTCGTTAGGCCCCGCCCCTTTGGGTCCAGAAGCCCAGAATACCATTCAGAGTATAGACCATGACATGGCTGAGGGTTGAGATACTTTTGGCCACGCCCCTTTGCCTAGAAGCCCCTAAACCCATTGAAATAGCATTGGGGGTTTAAATTCGTTAGCCCCCGCCCCTTTGGGTCCAGAAGCCCAGAATACCATTCAGAGTATAGACCATGACATGGCTGAGGGTTGAGATACTTTTGGCCACGCCCCTTTGCCTAGAAGCCCCTAAACCCATTGAAATAGCATTGGGGGTTTAAATTCGTTAGGCCCCGCCCCTTTGGGTTCAGAAGCCCAGAATACCATTCAGAGTATAGACCATGAAATGGCTGAGGGTTGAGATACTTTTGGCCACGCCCCTTTTGCCTAGAAGCCCCTAAACCCATTGAAATAGCATTGGGGGTTTAAATTCGTTAGGCCACGCCCCTTTGGGTCCAGAATCCCAGAATGCCATTCAGAGTATAGACCATGACATGGCTGAGGGTTGAGATACTTTTGGCCACGCCCCTTTGCCTAGAAGCCCCTAAACCCATTGAAATAGCATTGGGGGTTTAAATTCGTTAGGCCCCGCCCCTTTGGGTCCAGAAGCCCAGAATACCATTCAGAGTATAGAACATAACCTGGCTGAGGGTTGAGATTCTTTTGGCCACGCCCCTTTTGCCTAGAAGCCCCTAAACCCATTGAAATAGCATTGGGGGTTTAAATTCGTTAGCCCCCGCCCCTTTGGGTCCAGAAGCCCAGAATACCATTCAGAGTATAGACCATGACATGGCTGAGGGTTGAGATACTTTTGGCCACGCCCCTTTGCCTAGAAGCCCCTAAACCCATTGAAATAGCATTGTGGGTTTAAATTCGTTAGGCCCCGCCCCTTTGGGTCCAGAAGCCCAGAATACCATTCAGAGTATAGACCATGAAATGGCTGAGGGTTGAGATACTTTTGGCCACGCCCCTTTTGCCTAGAAGCCCCTAAACCCATTGAAATAGCATTGGGGGTTTAAATTCGTTAGGCCACGCCCCTTTGGGTCCAGAATCCCAGAATGCCATTCAGAGTATAGACCATGACATGGCTGAGGGTTGAGATACTTTTGGCCACGCCCCTTTTGCCTAGAAGCTCCTAAACCCATTGAAATAGCATTGGGGGTTTAAATTCGTTAGGCCCCGCCCCTTTGGGTCCAGAAGCCCAGAATACCATTCAGAATATAGAACATAACCTGGCTGAGGGTTGAGATTCTTTTGGCCACGCCCCTTTTGCCTAGAAGCCCCTAAACCCATTGAAATAGCATTGGGGGTTTAAATTCGTTAGCCCCCGCCCCTTTGGGTCCAGAAGCCCAGAATACCATTCAGAGTATAGACCATGACATGGCTGAGGGTTGAGATACTTTTGGCCACGCCCCTTTGCCTAGAAGCCCCTAAACCCATTGAAATAGCATTGGGGGTTTAAATTCGTTAGGCCACGCCCCTTTGGGTCCAGAATTTCAGAATGCCATTCAGAGTATAGACCATGACATGGCTGAGGGTTGAGATACTTTTGGCCACGCCCCTTTGCCTAGAAGCCCCTAAACCCATTGAAATAGCATTGGGGGTTTAAATTCGTTAGGCCCCGCCCCTTTGGGTCCAGAAGCCCAGAATGCCATTCAGAGTATAGACCATGACATGGCTGAGGGTTGAGATACTTTTGGCCACGCCCCTTTGCCTAGAAGCCCCTAAACCCATTGAAATAGCATTGGGGGTTTAAATTCGTTAGGCCCCGCCCCTTTGGGTCCAGAAGCCCAGAATGCCATTCAGAGTATAGACCATGACATGGCTGAGGGTTGAGATACTTTTGGCCACGCCCCTTTTGCCTAGAAGCCCCTAAACCCATTAAAATAGCATTGGGGGTTTAAATTCGTTAGGCCCCGCCCCTTTGGGTCCAGAAGCACAGAATACCATTCAGAGTATAGACCATGACATGGCTCAGGGTTGAGATACTTTTGGCCACGCCCCTATTGCCTAGAAGCCCCTAAACCCATTGAAATAGCATTGGGGGTTTAAATTCGTTAGCCCCCGCCCCTTTGGGTCCAGAAGCCCAGAATACCATTCAGAGTATAGACCATGACATGGCTGAGTGTTGAGATACTTTTGGCCACGCCCCTTTGCCTAGAAGCCCCTAAACCCATTGAAATAGCATTGGGGGTTTAAATTCGTTAGGCCCCGCCCCTTTAGGTCCAGAAGCCCATAATACCATTCAGAGTATAGACCATGACTTGGCTGAGGATTGAGATACTTTTGGCCACGCCCCTTTGCCTAGAAGCCCCTAAACCCCATGAAATAGCATTGGGGGTTTAAATTCGTTAGGCCCCGCCCCTTTGGGTCCAGAAGCCCAGAATGCCATTCAGAGTATAGACCATGACATGGCTGAGGGTTGAGTTACTTTTGGCCACGCCCCTTTTGCCTAGAAGCCCCTAAACCCATTGAAATAGCATTGGGGGTTTAAATTCGTTAGGCCCCGCCCCTTTGGGTCCAGAAGCCCAGAATACCATTCAGAGTATAGAACATAACCTGGCTGAGGGTTGAGATTCTTTTGGCCACGCCCCTTTTGCCTAGAAGCCCCTAAACCCATTGAAATAGCATTGGGGGTTTAAATTCGTTAGCCCCCGCCCCTTTGGGTCCAGAAGCCCAGAATACCATTCAGAGTATAGACCATGACATGGCTGAGGGTTGAGATACTTTTGGCCACGCCCCTTTTGCCTAGAAGCTCCTAAACCCATTGAAATAGCATTGGGGGTTTAAATTCGTTAGGCCCCGCCCCTTTGGGTCCAGAAGCCCAGAATACCATTCAGAGTATAGACCATGACATGGCTGAGGGTTGAGATACTTTTGGCCACGCCCCTTTGCCTAGAAGCCCCGAAACCCATTGAAATAGCATTGGGGGTTTAAATTCGTTAGGCCCCGCCCCTTTGGGTCCAGAAGCCCAGAATACCATTCAGAGTATAGAACATAACCTGGCTGAGGGTTGAGATTCTTTTGGCCACGCCCCTTTTGCCTAGAAGCCCCTAAACCCATTGAAATAGCATTGGGGGTTTAAATTCGTTAGCCCCCGCCACTTTGGGTCCAGAAGCCCAGAATACCATTCAGAGTATAGACCATGACATGGCTGAGGGTTGAGATACTTTTGGCCACGCCCCTTTGCCTAGAAGCCCCTAAACCCATTGAAATAGCATTGTGGGTTTAAATTCGTTAGGCCCCGCCCCTTTGGGTCCAGAAGCCCAGAATACCATTCAGAGTATAGACCATGAAATGGCTGAGGGTTGAGATACTTTTGGCCACGCCCCTTTTGCCTAGAAGCCCCTAAACCCATTGAAATAGCATTGGGGGTTTAAATTCGTTAGGCCACGCCCCTTTGGGTCCAGAATCCCAGAATGCCATTCAGAGTATAGACCATGACATGGCTGAGGGTTGAGATACTTTTGGCCACACCCCTTTGCCTAGAAGCCCCTAAACCCATTGAAATAGCATTGGGGGTTTAAATTCGTTAGGCCCCGCCCCTTTGGGTCCAGAAGCCCAGAATGCCATTCAGAGTATAGACCATGACATGGCTGAGGGTTGAGATACTTTTGGCCACGCCCCTTTTTCCTAGAAGCCCCTAAACCCATTGAAATAGCATTGGGGGTTTAAATTCGTTAGGCCCCGCCCCTTTGGGTCCAGAAGCCCAGAATACCATTCAGAGTATAGACCATGACCTGGCTGAGGGTTGAGATTCTTTTGGCCACGCCCCTTTTGCCTAGAAGCCCCTAAACCCATTGAAATAGCATTGGGGGTTTAAATTCGTTAGGCCACGCCCCTTTGGGTCCAGAATCCCAGAATCCCATTCAGAGTATAGAACATGACATGGCTGAGGGTTGAGATACTTTTGGCCACGCCCCTTTGCCTAGAAGCCCCTAAACCCATTGAAATAGCATTGGGGGTTTAAATTCGTTAGGCCCCGCCCCTTTGGGTCCAGAATCCCAGAATGCCATTCAGAGTATAGACCATGACATGGCTGAGGGTTGAGATACTTTTTTACACGCCCCTTTTGCCTAGAAGCCCCTAAACCCATTGAAATAGCATTGGGGGTTTAAATTCGTTAGGCCCCGCCCCTTTGGGTCCAGAAGCCCAGAATACCATTCAGAGTATAGAACATAACCTGGCTGAGGGTTGAGATTCTTTTGGCCACGCCCCTTTTGCCTTGAAGTCCCTAAACCCATTGAAATAACATTGGGGGTTTAAATTCGTTAGGCCCCGCCCCTTTGGGTCCAGAAGCCCAGAATACCATTCAGAGTATAGACCATGACATGGCTGAGGGTTGAGATACTTTTGGCCACGCCCCTTTTGCCTAGAAGCTCCTAAACCCATTGAAATAGCATTGGGGGTTTAAATTCGTTAGGCCCCGCCCCTTTGGGTCCAGAAGCCCAGAATACCATTCAGAATATAGAACATAACCTGGCTGAGGGTTGAGATTCTTTTGGCCACGCCCCTTTTGCCTAGAAGCCCCTAAACCCATTGAAATAGCATTGGGGGTTTAAATTCGTTAGGCCCCGCCCCTTTGGGTTCAGAAGCCCAGAATACCATTCAGAGTATAGACCATGAAATGGCTGAGGGTTGAGATACTTTTGGCCACGCCCCTTTTGCCTAGAAGCCCCTAAACCCATTGAAATAGCATTGGGGGTTTAAATTCGTTAGGCCACGCCCCTTTGGGTCCAGAATCCCAGAATGCCATTCAGAGTATAGACCATGACATGGCTGAGGGTTGAGATACTTTTGGCCACGCCCCTTTGCCTAGAAGCCCCTAAACCCATTGAAATAGCATTGGGGGTTTAAATTCGTTAGGCCCCGCCCCTTTGGGTCCAGAAGCCCAGAATACCATTCAGAGTATAGAACATAACCTGGCTGAGGGTTGAGATTCTTTTGGCCACGCCCCTTTTGCCTAGAAGCCCCTAAACCCATTGAAATAGCATTGGGGGTTTAAATTCGTTAGCCCCCGCCCCTTTGGGTCCAGAAGCCCAGAATACCATTCAGAGTATAGACCATGACATGGCTGAGGGTTGAGATACTTTTGGCCACGCCCCTTTGCCTAGAAGCCCCTAAACCCATTGAAATAGCATTGTGGGTTTAAATTCGTTAGGCCCCGCCCCTTTGGGTCCAGAAGCCCAGAATACCATTCAGAGTATAGACCATGAAATGGCTGAGGGTTGAGATACTTTTGGCCACGCCCCTTTTGCCTAGAAGCCCCTAAACCCATTGAAATAGCATTGGGGGTTTAAATTCGTTAGGCCACGCCCCTTTGGGTCCAGAATCCCAGAATGCCATTCAGAGTATAGACCATGACATGGCTGAGGGTTGAGATACTTTTGGCCACGCCCCTTTTGCCTAGAAGCTCCTAAACCCATTGAAATAGCATTGGGGGTTTAAATTCGTTAGGCCCCGCCCCTTTGGGTCCAGAAGCCCAGAATACCATTCAGAATATAGAACATAACCTGGCTGAGGGTTGAGATTCTTTTGGCCACGCCCCTTTTGCCTAGAAGCCCCTAAACCCATTGAAATAGCATTGGGGGTTTAAATTCGTTAGCCCCCGCCCCTTTGGGTCCAGAAGCCCAGAATACCATTCAGAGTATAGACCATGACATGGCTGAGGGTTGAGATACTTTTGGCCACGCCCCTTTGCCTAGAAGCCCCTAAACCCATTGAAATAGCATTGGGGGTTTAAATTCGTTAGGCCACGCCCCTTTGGGTCCAGAATTTCAGAATGCCATTCAGAGTATAGACCATGACATGGCTGAGGGTTGAGATACTTTTGGCCACGCCCCTTTGCCTAGAAGCCCCTAAACCCATTGAAATAGCATTGGGGGTTTAAATTCGTTAGGCCCCGCCCCTTTGGGTCCAGAAGCCCAGAATGCCATTCAGAGTATAGACCATGACATGGCTGAGGGTTGAGATACTTTTGGCCACGCCCCTTTGCCTAGAAGCCCCTAAACCCATTGAAATAGCATTGGGGGTTTAAATTCGTTAGCCCCCGCCACTTTGGGTCCAGAAGCCCAGAATACCATTCAGAGTATAGACCATGAAATGGCTGAGGGTTGAGATACTTTTGGCCACGCCCCTTTTGCCTAGAAGCCCCTAAACCCATTGAAATAGCATTGGGGGTTTAAATTCGTTAGGCCACGCCCCTTTGGGTCCAGAATCCCAGAATGCCATTCAGAGTATAGACCATGACATGGCTGAGGGTTGAGATACTTTTGGCCACACCCCTTTGCCTAGAAGCCCCTAAACCCATTGAAATAGCATTGGGGGTTTAAATTCGTTAGGCCCCGCCCCTTTGGGTCCAGAAGCCCAGAATGCCATTCAGAGTATAGACCATGACATGGCTGAGGGTTGAGATACTTTTGGCCACGCCCCTTTTTCCTAGAAGCCCCTAAACCCATTGAAATAGCATTGGGGGTTTAAATTCGTTAGGCCCCGCCCCTTTGGGTCCAGAAGCCCAGAATACCATTCAGAGTATAGACCATGACCTGGCTGAGGGTTGAGATTCTTTTGGCCACGCCCCTTTTGCCTAGAAGCCCCTAAACCCATTGAAATAGCATTGGGGGTTTAAATTCGTTAGGCCACGCCCCTTTGGGTCCAGAATCCCAGAATCCCATTCAGAGTATAGAACATGACATGGCTGAGGGTTGAGATACTTTTGGCCACGCCCCTTTGCCTAGAAGCCCCTAAACCCATTGAAATAGCATTGGGGGTTTAAATTCGTTAGGCCCCGCCCCTTTGGGTCCAGAATCCCAGAATGCCATTCAGAGTATAGACCATGACATGGCTGAGGGTTGAGATACTTTTTTACACGCCCCTTTTGCCTAGAAGCCCCTAAACCCATTGAAATAGCATTGGGGGTTTAAATTCGTTAGGCCCCGCCCCTTTGGGTCCAGAAGCCCAGAATACCATTCAGAGTATAGAACATAACCTGGCTGAGGGTTGAGATTCTTTTGGCCACGCCCCTTTTGCCTTGAAGTCCCTAAACCCATTGAAATAACATTGGGGGTTTAAATTCGTTAGGCCCCGCCCCTTTGGGTCCAGAAGCCCAGAATACCATTCAGAGTATAGACCATGACATGGCTGAGGGTTGAGATACTTTTGGCCACGCCCCTTTTGCCTAGAAGCTCCTAAACCCATTGAAATAGCATTGGGGGTTTAAATTCGTTAGGCCCCGCCCCTTTGGGTCCAGAAGCCCAGAATACCATTCAGAATATAGAACATAACCTGGCTGAGGGTTGAGATTCTTTTGGCCACGCCCCTTTTGCCTAGAAGCCCCTAAACCCATTGAAATAGCATTGGGGGTTTAAATTCGTTAGGCCCCGCCCCTTTGGGTTCAGAAGCCCAGAATACCATTCAGAGTATAGACCATGAAATGGCTGAGGGTTGAGATACTTTTGGCCACGCCCCTTTTGCCTAGAAGCCCCTAAACCCATTGAAATAGCATTGGGGGTTTAAATTCGTTAGGCCACGCCCCTTTGGGTCCAGAATCCCAGAATGCCATTCAGAGTATAGACCATGACATGGCTGAGGGTTGAGATACTTTTGGCCACGCCCCTTTGCCTAGAAGCCCCTAAATCCATTGAAATAGCATTGGGGGTTTAAATTCGTTAGGCCCCGCCCCTTTGGGTCCAGAAGCCCAGAATACCATTCAGAGTATAGAACATAACCTGGCTGAGGGTTGAGATTCTTTTGGCCACGCCCCTTTTGCCTAGAAGCCCCTAAACCCATTGAAATAGCATTGGGGGTTTAAATTCGTTAGCCCCCGCCCCTTTGGGTCCAGAAGCCCAGAATACCATTCAGAGTATAGACCATGACATGGCTGAGGGTTGAGATACTTTTGGCCACGCCCCTTTGCCTAGAAGCCCCTAAACCCATTGAAATAGCATTGTGGGTTTAAATTCGTTAGGCCCCGCCCCTTTGGGTCCAGAAGCCCAGAATACCATTCAGAGTATAGACCATGAAATGGCTGAGGGTTGAGATACTTTTGGCCACGCCCCTTTTGCCTAGAAGCCCCTAAACCCATTGAAATAGCATTGGGGGTTTAAATTCGTTAGGCCACGCCCCTTTGGGTCCAGAATCCCAGAATGCCATTCAGAGTATAGACCATGACATGGCTGAGGGTTGAGATACTTTTGGCCACGCCCCTTTTGCCTAGAAGCTCCTAAACCCATTGAAATAGCATTGGGGGTTTAAATTCGTTAGGCCCCGCCCCTTTGGGTCCAGAAGCCCAGAATACCATTCAGAATATAGAACATAACCTGGCTGAGGGTTGAGATTCTTTTGGCCACGCCCCTTTTGCCTAGAAGCCCCTAAACCCATTGAAATAGCATTGGGGGTTTAAATTCGTTAGCCCCCGCCCCTTTGGGTCCAGAAGCCCAGAATACCATTCAGAGTATAGACCATGACATGGCTGAGGGTTGAGATACTTTTGGCCACGCCCCTTTGCCTAGAAGCCCCTAAACCCATTGAAATAGCATTGGGGGTTTAAATTCGTTAGGCCACGCCCCTTTGGGTCCAGAATTTCAGAATGCCATTCAGAGTATAGACCATGACATGGCTGAGGGTTGAGATACTTTTGGCCACGCCCCTTTGCCTAGAAGCCCCTAAACCCATTGAAATAGCATTGGGGGTTTAAATTCGTTAGGCCCCGCCCCTTTGGGTCCAGAAGCCCAGAATGCCATTCAGAGTATAGACCATGACATGGCTGAGGGTTGAGATACTTTTGGCCACGCCCCTTTGCCTAGAAGCCCCTAAACCCATTGAAATAGCATTGGGGGTTTAAATTCGTTAGGCCCCGCCCCTTTGGGTCCAGAAGCCCAGAATGCCATTCAGAGTATAGACCATGACATGGCTGAGGGTTGAGATACTTTTGGCCACGCCCCTTTTGCCTAGAAGCCCCTAAACCCATTAAAATAGCATTGGGGGTTTAAATTCGTTAGGCCCCGCCCCTTTGGGTCCAGAAGCACAGAATACCATTCAGAGTATAGACCATGACATGGCTCAGGGTTGAGATACTTTTGGCCACGCCCCTATTGCCTAGAAGCCCCTAAACCCATTGAAATAGCATTGGGGGTTTAAATTCGTTAGCCCCCGCCCCTTTGGGTCCAGAAGCCCAGAATACCATTCAGAGTATAGACCATGACATGGCTGAGTGTTGAGATACTTTTGGCCACGCCCCTTTGCCTAGAAGCCCCTAAACCCATTGAAATAGCATTGGGGGTTTAAATTCGTTAGGCCCCGCCCCTTTAGGTCCAGAAGCCCATAATACCATTCAGAGTATAGACCATGACATGGCTGAGAAATGAGATACTTTTGGCCACGCCCCTTTGCCTAGAAGCCCCTAAACCCCATGAAATAGCATTGGGGGTTTAAATTCGTTAGGCCCCGCCCCTTTGGGTCCAGAAGCCCAGAATGCCATTCAGAGTATAGACCATGACATGGCTGAGGGTTGAGTTACTTTTGGCCACGCCCCTTTTGCCTAGAAGCCCCTAAACCCATTGAAATAGCATTGGGGGTTTAAATTCGTTAGGCCCCGCCCCTTTGGGTCCAGAAGCCCAGAATACCATTCAGAGTATAGAACATAACCTGGCTGAGGGTTGAGATTCTTTTGGCCACGCCCCTTTTGCCTAGAAGCCCCTAAACCCATTGAAATAGCATTGGGGATTTAAATTCGTTAGCCCCCGCCCCTTTGGGTCCAGAAGCCCAGAATACCATTCAGAGTATAGACCATGACATGGCTGAGGGTTGAGATACTTTTGGCCACGCCCCTTTGCCTAGAAGCCCCTAAACCCATTGAAATAGCATTGGGGGTTTAAATTCGTTAGGCCCCGCCCCTTTGGGTCCAGAAGCCCAGAATACCATTCAGAGTATAGAACATAACCTGGCTGAGGGTTGAGATTCTTTTGGCCACGCCCCTTTTGCCTAGAAGCCCCTAAACCCATTGAAATAGCATTGGGGGTTTAAATTCGTTAGCCCCCGCCACTTTGGGTCCAGAAGCCCAGAATACCATTCAGAGTATAGACCATGACATGGCTGAGGGTTGAGATACTTTTGGCCACGCCCCTTTGCCTAGAAGCCCCTAAACCCATTGAAATAGCATTGTGGGTTTAAATTCGTTAGGCCCCGCCCCTTTGGGTCCAGAAGCCCAGAATACCATTCAGAGTATAGACCATGAAATGGCTGAGGGTTGAGATACTTTTGGCCACGCCCCTTTTGCCTAGAAGCCCCTAAACCCATTGAAATAGCATTGGGGGTTTAAATTCGTTAGGCCACGCCCCTTTGGGTCCAGAATCCCAGAATGCCATTCAGAGTATAGACCATGACATGGCTGAGGGTTGAGATACTTTTGGCCACGCCCCTTTGCCTAGAAGCCCCTAAACCCATTGAAATAGCATTGGGGGTTTAAATTCGTTAGGCCCCGCCCCTTTGGGTCCAGAAGCCCAGAATGCCATTCAGAGTATAGACCATGACATGGCTGAGGGTTGAGATACTTTTGGCCACGCCCCTTTTTCCTAGAAGCCCCTAAACCCATTGAAATAGCATTGGGGGTTTAAATTCGTTAGGCCCCGCCCCTTTGGGTCCAGAAGCCCAGAATACCATTCAGAGTATAGACCATGACCTGGCTGAGGGTTGAGATTCTTTTGGCCACGCCCCTTTTGCCTAGAAGCCCCTAAACCCATTGAAATAGCATTGGGGGTTTAAATTCGTTAGGCCACGCCCCTTTGGGTCCAGAATCCCAGAATCCCATTCAGAGTATAGAACATGACATGGCTGAGGGTTGAGATACTTTTGGCCACGCCCCTTTGCCTAGAAGCCCCTAAACCCATTGAAATAGCATTGGGGGTTTAAATTCGTTAGGCCCCGCCCCTTTGGGTCCAGAATCCCAGAATGCCATTCAGAGTATAGACCATGACATGGCTGAGGGTTGAGATACTTTTGGACACGCCCCTTTTGCCTAGAAGCCCCTAAACCCATTGAAATAGCATTGGGGGTTTAAATTCGTTAGGCCACGCCCCTTTGGGTCCAGAAGCCCAGAATACCATTCAGAGTATAGAACATAACCTGGCTGAGGGTTGAGATTCTTTTGGCCACGCCCCTTTTGCCTAGAAGCCCCTAAACCCATTGAAATAACATTGGGGGTTTAAATTCGTTAGGCCCCGCCCCTTTGGGTCCAGAAGCCCAGAATACCATTCAGAGTATAGACCATGACATGGCTGAGGGTTGAGATACTTTTGGCCACGCCCCTTTTGCCTAGAAGCTCCTAAACCCATTGAAATAGCATTGGGGGTTTAAATTCGTTAGGCCCCGCCCCTTTGGGTCCAGAAGCCCAGAATACCATTCAGAATATAGAACATAACCTGGCTGAGGGTTGAGATTCTTTTGGCCACGCCCCTTTTGCCTAGAAGCCCCTAAACCCATTGAAATAGCATTGGGGGTTTAAATTCGTTAGCCCCCGCCCCTTTGGGTCCAGAAGCCCAGAATACCATTCAGAGTATAGACCATGACATGGCTGAGGGTTGAGATACTTTTGGCCACGCCCCTTTGCCTAGAAGCCCCTAAACCCATTGAAATAGCATTGGGGGTTTAAATTCGTTAGGCCACGCCCCTTTGGGTCCAGAATTTCAGAATGCCATTCAGAGTATAGACCATGATATGGCTGAGGGTTGAGATACTTTTGGCCACGCCCCTTTGCCTAGAAGCCCCTAAACCCATTGAAATAGCATTGGGGGTTTAAATTCGTTAGGCCCCGCCCCTTTGGGTCCAGAAGCCCAGAATGCCATTCAGAGTATAGACCATGACATGGCTGAGGGTTGAGATACTTTTGGCCACGCCCCTTTGCCTAGAAGCCCCTAAACCCATTGAAATAGCATTGGGGGTTTAAATTCGTTAGGCCCCGCCCCTTTGGGTCCAGAAGCCCAGAATGCCATTCAGAGTATAGACCATGACATGGCTGAGGGTTGAGATACTTTTGGCCACGCCCCTTTTGCCTAGAAGCCCCTAAACCCATTAAAATAGCATTGGGGGTTTAAATTCGTTAGGCCCCGCCCCTTTGGGTCCAGAAGCCCAGAATACCATTCAGAGTATAGACCATGACATGGCTGAGGGTTGAGATACTTTTGGCCACGCCCCTATTGCCTAGAAGCCCCTAAACCCATTGAAATAGCATTGGGGGTTTAAATTCGTTAGCCCCCGCCCCTTTGGGTCCAGAAGCCCAGAATACCATTCAGAGTATAGACCATGACATGGCTGAGTGTTGAGATACTTTTGGCCACGCCCCTTTGCCTAGAAGCCCCTAAACCCATTGAAATAGCATTGGGGGTTTAAATTCGTTAGGCCCCGCCCCTTTGGGTCCAGAAGCCCAGAATACCATTCAGAGTATAGACCATGACATGGCTGAGGGTTGAGATACTTTTGGCCACGCCCCTTTGCCTAGAAGCCCCTAAACCCATTGAAATAGCATTGGGGGTTTAAATTCGTTAGGCCCCGCCCCTTTGGGTCCAGAAGCCCAGAATACCATTCAGAGTATAGAACATAACCTGGCTGAGGGTTGAGATTCTTTTGGCCACGCCCCTTTTGCCTAGAAGCCCCTAAACCCATTGAAATAGCATTGGGTGTTTAAATTCGTTAGCCCCCGCCCCTTTGGGTCCAGAAGCCCAGAATACCATTCAGAGTATAGACCATGACATGGCTGAGGGTTGAGATACTTTTGGCCACGCCCCTTTGCCTAGAAGCCCCTAAACCCATTGAAATAGCATTGTGGGTTTAAATTCGTTAGGCCCCGCCCCTTTGGGTCCAGAAGCCCAGAATACCATTCAGAGTATAGACCATGACATGGCTGAGGGTTGAGATACTTTTGGCCACGCCCCTTTGCCTAGAAGCCCCTAAAACCATTGAAATAGCATTGGGGGTTTAAATTCGTTAGGCCACGCCCCTTTGGGTCCAGAATTTCAGAATGCCATTCAGAGTATAGACCATGACATGGCTGAGGGTTGAGATACTTTTGGCCACGCCCCTTTGCCTAGAAGCCCCTAAACCCATTGAAATAGCATTGGGGGTTTAAATTCGTTAGGCCCCGCCCCTTTGGGTCCAGAAGCCCAGAATGCCATTCAGAGTATAGACCATGACATGGCTGAGGGTTGAGATACTTTTGGCCACGCCCCTTTGCCTAGAAGCCCCTAAACCCATTGAAATAGCATTGGGGGTTTAAATTCGTTAGGCCCCGCCCCTTTGGGTCCAGAAGCCCAGAATGCCTTTCAGAGTATAGACCATGACATGGCTGAGGGTTGAGATACTTTTGGCCACGCCCCTTTTGCCTAGAAGCCCCTAAACCCATTAAAATAGCATTGGGGGTTTAAATTCGTTAGGCCCCGCCCCTTTGGGTCCAGAAGCCCAGAATACCATTCAGAGTATAGACCATGACATGGCTGAGGGTTGAGATACTTTTGGCCACGCCCCTATTGCCTAGAAGCCCCTAAACCCATTGAAATAGCATTGGGGGTTTAAATTCGTTAGCCCCCGTTCTTTGGGTCCAGAAGCCCAGAATACCATTCAGAGTATAGACCATGACATGGCTGAGTGTTGAGATACTTTTGGCCACGCCCCTTTGCCTAGAAGCCCCTAAACCCATTGAAATAGCATTGGGGGTTTAAATTCGTTAGGCCCCGCCCCTTTAGGTCCAGAAGCCCATAATACCATTCAGAGTATAGACCATGACATGGCTGAGGATTGAGATACTTTTGGCCACGCCCCTTTGCCTAGAAGCTCCTAAACCCCATGAAATAGCATTGGGGGTTTAAATTCGTTAGGCCCCGCCCCTTTGGGTCCAGAAGCCCAGAATGCCATTCAGAGTATAGACCATGACATGGCTGAGGGTTGAGTTACTTTTGGCCACGCCCCTTTTGCCTAGAAGCCCCTAAACCCATTGAAATAGCATTGGGGGTTTAAATTTGTTAGGCCCCGCCCCTTTGGGTCCAGAAGCCCAGAATACCATTCAGAGTATAGACCATGACATGGCTGAGCGTTGAGATACTTTTGGCCACGCCCCTTTTGCCTAGAAGCCCCTAAACCCATTGAAATAGCATTGGGGGTTTAAATTCGTTAGGCCCCGCCCCTTTGGGTCCAGAAGCCCAGAATACCATTCAGAGTATAGACCATGACATGGCTGAGGGTTGAGATACTTTTGGCCACGCCCTTTGCCTAGAAGCCCCTAAACCCCATGAAATAGCATTGGGGGTTTAAATTCGTTAGGCCCCGCCCCTTTGGGTCCAGAAGCCCAGAATGCCATTCAGAGTATAGACCATGACCTGGCTGAGGGTTGAGTTACTTTTGGCCACGCCCCTTTTGCCTAGAAGCCCCTAAACCCATTGAAATAGCATTGGGGGTTTACATTCGTTAGGCCACGCCCCTTTGGGTCCAGAAGCCCAGAATACCATTCAGAGTATAGACCATGACATGGCTGAGGGTTGAGATACTTTTGGCCACGCCCCTTTTGCCTAGAAGCCCCTAAACCCATTGAAATAGCATTGGGGGTTTAAATTCGTTAGGCCACGCCCCTTTGGGTCCAGAAGCCCAGAATACCATTCAGAGTATAGACCATGACATGGCTGAGGGTTGAGTTACTTTTGGCCACGCCCCTTTTGCCTAGAAGCCCCTAAACCCATTGAAATAGCATTGGGGGTTTAAATTCGTTAGACCCCGCCCCTTTGGGTCCAGAATCCCAGAATACCATTCAGAGTATAGACCATGACATGGCTGAGGGTTGAGATACTTTTGGCCACGCCCCTTTTGCCTAGAAGCCCCTAAACCCATTGAAATAGCATTGGGGGTTTAAATTCGTTAGGCCCCGCCCCTTTGGGTCCAGAAGCCCAGAATACCATTCAGAGTATAGACCATGACATGGCTGAGGGTTGAGATACTTTTGGCCACGCCCTTTGCCTAGAAGCCCCTAAACCCCATGAAATAGCATTGGGGGTTTAAATTCGTTAGGCCCCGCCCCTTTGGGTCCAGAAGCCCAGAATGCCATTCAGAGTATAGACCATGACATGGCTGAGGGTTTAGATACTTTTGGCCACGCCCCTTTGCCTAGAAGCCCCTAAACCCATTGAAATAGCATTGGGGGTTTAAATTCGTTAGGCCCCGCCCCTTTGGGTCCAGAAGCCCAGAATACCATTCAGAGTATAGACCATGACCTGGCTGAGGGTTGAGATTCTTTTGGCCACGCCCCTTTTGCCTAGAAGCCCCTAAACCCATTGAAATAGCATTGGGGGTTTAAATTCGTTAGGCCACGCCCCTTTGGGTCCAGAATCCCAGAATGCCATTCAGAGTATAGACCATGACATGGCTGAGGGTTGAGATACTTTTGGCCACGCCCCTTTGCCTAGAAGCCCCTAAACCCTTTGAAATAGCATTGGGGGTTTAAATTCGTTAAGACCCGCCCCTTTGGGTCCAGAAGCCCAGAATACCATTCAGAGTATAGACCATGACATGGCTGAGGGTTGAGATACTTTTGGCCACGCTCCTTTTGCCTAGAAGCCCCTAAACCCATTGAAATAACATTGGGGGTTTAAATTCGTTAGGCCCCGCCCCTTTGGGTCCAGAAGCCCAGAATACCATTCAGAGTATAGACCATGACATGGCTGAGGGTTGAGATACTTTTGGCCACGCCCCTTTTGCCTAGAAGCTCCTAAACCCATTGAAATAGCATTGGGGGTTTAAATTCGTTAGGCCCCGCCCCTTTGGGTCCAGAAGCCCAGAATACCATTCAGAGTATAGACCATGACATGGCTGAGGGTTGAGATACTTTTGGCCACGCCCCTTTTGCCTAGAAGCTCCTAAACCCATTGAAATAGCATTGGGGGTTTAAATTCGTTAGGCCCCGCCCCTTTGGGTCCAGAAGCCCAGAATACCATTCAGAGTATCGAACATAACCTGGCTGAGGGTTGAGATTCTTTTGGCCACGCCCCTTTTGCCTAGAAGCCCCTAAACCCATTGAAATAGCATTGGGGGTTTAAATTCGTTAGCCCCCGCCCCTTTGGGTCCAGAAGCCCAGAATACCATTCAGAGTATAGACCATGACATGGCTGAGGGTTGAGATACTTTTGGCCACGCCCCTTTGCCTAGAAGCCCCTAAACCCATTGAAATAGCATTGGGGGTTTAAATTCGTTAGGCCACGCCCCTTTGGGTCCAGAATTTCAGAATGCCATTCAGAGTATAGACCATGACATGGCTGAGGGTTGAGATACTTTTGGCCACGCCCCTTTGCCTAGAAGCCCCTAAACCCATTGAAATAGCATTGGGGGTTTAAATTCGTTAGGCCCCACCCCTTTGGGTCCAGAAGCCCAGAATGCCATTCAGAGTATAGACCATGACATGGCTGAGGGTTGAGATACTTTTGGCCACGCCCCTTTGCCTAGAAGCCCCTAAACCCATTGAAATAGCATTGGGGGTTTAAATTCGTTAGGCCCCGCCCCTTTGGGTCCAGAAGCCCAGAATGCCATTCAGAGTATAGACCATGACATGGCTGAGGGTTGAGATACTTTTGGCCACGCCCCTTTTGCCTAGAAGCTCCTAAACCCATTGAAATAGCATTGGGGGTTTAAATTCGTTAGGCCCCGCCCCTTTGGGTCCAGAAGCCCAGAATACCATTCAGAGTATAGACCATGACATGGCTGAGGGTTGAGATACTTTTGGCCACGCCCCTTTTGCCTAGAAGCTCCTAAACCCATTGAATTAGCATTGGGGGTTTAAATTCGTTAGGCCCCGCCCCTTTGTGTCCAGAAGCCCAGAATACCATTCAGAGTATAGAACATAACCTGGCTGAGGGTTGAGATTCTTTTGGCCACGCCCCTTTTGCCTAGAAGCCCCTAAACCCATTGAAATAGCATTGGGGGTTTAAATTCGTTAGCCCCCGCCCCTTTGGGTCCAGAAGCCCAGAATACCATTCAGAGTATAGACCATGACATGGCTGAGGGTTGAGATACTTTTGGCCACGCCCCTTTTTCCTAGAAGCCCCTAAACCCATTGAAATAACATTGGGGGTTTAAATTCGTTAGGCCCCGCCCCTTTGGGTCCAGAAGCCCAGAATACCATTCAGAGTATAGACCATGACATGGCTGAGGGTTGAGATACTTTTGGCCACGCCCCTTTTGCCTAGAAGCTCCTAAACCCATTGAAATAGCATTGGGGGTTTAAATTCGTTAGGCCCCGCCCCTTTGGGTCCAGAAGCCCAGAATACCATTCAGAGTATAGACCATGACATGGCTGAGGGTTGAGATACTTTTGGCCACGCCCCTTTGCCTAGAAGCCCCTAAACCCCATGAAATAGCATTGGGGGTTTAAATTCGTTAGGCCACGCCCCTTTGGGTCCAGAATCCCAGAATGCCATTCAGAGTATAGACCATGACATGGCTGAGGGTTGAGATACTTTTGGCCACGCCCCTTTTGCCTAGAAGCCCCTAAACCCATTGAAATAGCATTGGGGGTTTAAATTCGTTAGGCCCCGCCCCTTTGGGCCCAGAAGCCCAGAATACCATTCAGAGTATAGACCATGACATGGCTGAGGGTTGAGATACTTTTGGCCACGCCCCTTTTGCCTAGAAGCTCCTAAACCCATTGAAATAGCATTGGGGGTTTAAATTCGTTAGGCCCCGCCCCTTTGGGTCCAGAAGCCCAGAATACCATTCAGAGTATAGAAAATAACCTGGCTGAGGGTTGAGATTCTTTTGGCCACGCCCCTTTTGCCTAGAAGCCCCTAAACCCATTGAAATAGCATTGGGGGTTTAAATTCGTTAGCCCCCGCCCCTTTGGGTCCAGAAGCCCAGAATACCATTCAGAGTATAGACCATGACATGGCTGAGGGTTGAGATACTTTTGGCCACGCCCCTTTGCCTTGAAGCCCCTAAACCCATTGAAATAGCATTGGGGGTTTAAATTCGTTAGGCCACGCCCCTTTGGGTCCAGAATTTCAGAATGCCATTCAGAGTATAGACCATGACATGGCTGAGGGTTGAGATACTTTTGGCCACGCCCCTTTGCCTAGAAGCCCCTAAACCCATTGAAATAGCATTGGGGGTTTAAATTCGTTAGGCCCCGCCCCTTTGAGTCCAGAAGCCCAGAATGCCATTCAGAGTATAGACCATGACATGGCTGAGGGTTGAGATACTTTTGGCCACGCCCCTTTGCCTAGAAGCCCCTAAACCCATTGAAATAGCATTGGGGGTTTAAATTCGTTAGGCCCCGCCCCTTTGGGTCCAGAAGCCCAGAATGCCATTCAGAGTATAGACCATGACATGGCTGAGGGTTGAGATACTTTTGGCCACGCCCCTTTTGCCTAGAAGCCCCTAAACCCATTAAAATAGCATTGGGGGTTTAAATTCGTTAGGCCCCGCCCCTTTGGGTCCAGAAGCCCAGAATACCATTCAGAGTATAGACCATGACATGGCTGAGGGTTGAGATACTTTTGGCCACGCCCCTATTGCCTAGAAGCCCCTAAACCCATTGAAATAGCATTGGGGGTTTAAATTCGTTAGGCCCCGCCCCTTTGGGTCCAGAAGCCCAATATACCATTCAGAGTATAGACCATGACATGGCTGAGTGTTGAGATACTTTTGGCCACGCCCCTTTGCCTAGAAGCCCCTAAACCCATTGAAATAACATTGGGGGTTTAAATTCGTTAGGCCCCGCCCCTTAAGGTCCAGAAGCCCATAATACCATTCAGAGTATAGACCATGACATGGCTGAGGATTGAGATACTTTTGGCCATGCCCCTTTGCCTAGAAGCCCCTAAACCCCATGTAATAGCATTGGGGGTTTAAATTCGTTAGGCCCCGCCCCTTTGGGTCCAGAAGCCCAGAATGCCATTCAGAGTATAGACCATGACATGGCTGAGGGTTGAGTTACTTTTGGCCACGCCCCTTTTGCCTAGAAGCCCCTAAACCCATTGAAATAGCATTGGGGGTTTAAATTCGTTAGGCCCCGCCCCTTTGGGTCCAGAAGCCCAGAATACCATTCAGAGTATAGACCATGACATGGCTGAGGGTTGAGATACTTTTGGCCACGCCCCTTTTGCCTAGAAGCCCCTAAACCCATTGAAATAGCATTGGGGGTTTAAATTCGTTAGGCCCCGCCCCTTTGGGTCCAGAAGCCCAGAATACCATTCAGAGTATAGACCATGACATGGCTGAGGGTTGAGATACTTTTGGCCACGCCCTTTGCCTAGAAGCCCCTAAACCCCATGAAATAGCATTGGGGGTTTAAATTCGTTAGGCCCCGCCCCTTTGGGTCCAGAAGCCCAGAATGCCATTCAGAGTATAGACCATGACCTGGCTGAGGGTTGAGTTACTTTTGGCCACGCCCCTTTTGCCTAGAAGCCCCTAAACCCATTGAAATAGCATTGGGGTTTAAATTCGTTAGGCCACGCCCCTTTGGGTCCAGAAGCCCAGAATACCATTCAGAGTATAGACCATGACATGGCTGAGGGTTGAGATACTTTTGGCCACGCCCCTTTTGCCTAGAAGCTCCTAAACCCATTGAAATAGCATTGGGGGTTTAAATTCGTTAGGCCCCGCCCCTTTGGGTCCAGAAGCCCAGAATACCATTCAGAGTATAGACCATGACATGGCTGAGGGTTGAGATACTTTTGGCCACGCCCCTTTTGCCTAGAAGCTCCTAAACCCATTGAAATAGCATTGGGGGTTTAAATTCGTTAGGCCCCGCCCCTTTGGGTCCAGAAGCCCAGAATACCATTCACAGTATAGAACATAACCTGGCTGAGGGTTGAGATTCTTTTGGCCACGCCCCTTTTGCCTAGAAGCCCCTAAACCCATTGAAATAGCATTGGGGGTTTAAATTCGTTAGCCCCCGCCCCTTTGGGTCCAGAAGCCCAGAATATCATTCAGAGTATAGACCATGACATGGCTGAGGGTTGAGATACTTTTGGCCACGCCCCTTTTGCCTAGAAGCCCCTAAACCCATTGAAATAACATTGGGGGTTTAAATTCGTTAGGCCCCGCCCCTTTGGGTCCAGAAGCCCAGAATACCATTCAGAGTATAGACCATGACATGGCTGAGGGTTGAGATACTTTTGGCCACGCCCCTTTTGCCTAGAAGCTCCTAAACCCATTGAAATAGCATTGGGGGTTTAAATTCGTTAGGCCCCGCCCCTTTGGGTCCAGAAGCCCAGAATACCATTCAGAGTATAGACCATGACATGGCTGAGGGTTGAGATACTTTTGGCCACGCCCCTTTGCCTAGAAGCCCCTAAACCCCATGAAATAGCATTGGGGGTTTAAATTCGTTAGGCCCCGCCCCTTTGGGTCCAGAAGCCCAGAATGCCATTCAGAGTATAGACCATGACATGGCTGAGGGTTGAGATACTTTTGGCCACGCCCCTTTGCCTAGAAGCCCCTAAACCCATTGAAATAGCATTGGGGGTTTAAATTCGTTAGGCCCCGCCCCTTTTGGTCCAGAAGCCCAGAATACCATTCAGAGTATAGAACATAACCTGGCTGAGGGTTGAGATTCTTTTGGCCACGCCCCTTTTGCCTAGAAGCCCCTAAACCCATTGAAATAGCATTGGGGGTTTAAATTCGTTAGCCCCCGCCCCTTTGGGTCCAGAAGCCCAGAATACCATTCAGAGTATAGACCATGACATGGCTGAGGGTTGAGATACTTTTGGCCACGCCCCTTTGCCTAGAAGCCCCTAAACCCATTGAAATAGCATTGTGGGTTTAAATTCGTTAGGCCCCGCCCCTTTGGGTCCAGAAGCCCAGAATACCATTCAGAGTATAGACCATGAAATGGCTGAGGGTTGAGATACTTTTGGTCACGCCCCTTTTGCCTAGAAGCCCCTAAACCCATTGAAATAGCATTGGGGGTTTAAATTCGTTAGGCCACGCCCCTTTGGGTCCAGAATCCCAGAATACCATTCAGAGTATAGACCATGACATGGCTGAGGGTTGAGATACTTTTGGCCACGCCCCTTTGCCTAGAAGCCCCTAAACCCATTGAAATAGCATTGGGGGTTTAAATTAGTTAGGCCCCGCCCCTTTGGGTCCAGAAGCCCAGAATGCCATTCAGAGTATAGACCATGACATGGCTGAGGGTTGAGATACTTTTGGCCACGCCCCTTTTTCCTAGAAGCCCCTAAACCCATTGAAATAGCATTGGGGGTTTAAATTCGTTAGGCCCCGCCCCTTTGGGTCCAAAAGCCCAGAATACCATTCAGAGTATAGACCATGACCTGGCTGAGGGTTGAGATTCTTTTGGCCACGCCCCTTTTGCCTAGAAGCCCCTAAACCCATTGAAATAGCATTGGGGGTTTAAATTCGTTAGGCCACGCCCCTTTGGGTCCAGAATCCCAGAATACCATTCAGAGTATAGAACATGACATGGCTGAGGGTTGAGATACTTTTGGCCACGCCCCTTTGCCTAGAAGCCCCTAAACCCATTGAAATAGCATTGGGGGTTTAAATTCGTTAGGCCCCGCCCCTTTGGGTCCAGAAGCCCAGAATGCCATTCAGAGTATAGACCATGACATGGCTGAGGGTTGAGATACTTTTGGCCACGCCCCTTTTGCCTAGAAGCCCCTAAACGCATTGAAATAACATTGAAGGTTTAAATTCGTTAGGCCCCGCCCCTTTGGGTCCAGAAGCCCAGAATGCCATTCAGAGTATAGACCATGACATGGCTGAGGGTTGAGATACTTTTGGCCACGCCCCTTTTGCCTAGAAGCTCCTAAACCCATTGAAATAGCATTGGGGGTTTAAATTCGTTAGGCCCCGCCCCTTTGGGTCCAGAAGCCCAGAATACCATTCAGAGTATAGACCATGACATGGCTGAGGGTTGAGATACTTTTGGCCACGCCCCTTTTGCCTAGAAGCTCCTAAACCCATTGAAATAGCATTGGGGGTTTAAATTCGTTAGGCCCCGCCCCTTTGGGTCCAGAAGCCCAGAATACCATTCAGAGTATAGACCATGACATGGCTGAGGGTTGAGATACTTTTGGCCACGCCCCTTTGCCTAGAAGCCCCTAAACCCATTGAAATAGCATTGGGGGTTTAAATTCGTTAGGCCCCGCCCCTTTGGGTCCAGAAGCCCAGAATGCCATTCAGAGTATAGACCATGACATGGCTGAGGGTTGAGATACTTTTGGCCACGCCCCTTTGCCTAGAAGCCCCTAAACCCATTGAAATAGCATTGGGGGTTTAAATTCGTTAGGCCCCGCCCCTTTGGGTCCAGAAGCCCAGAATACCATTCAGAGTATAGACCATGACATGGCTGAGGGTTGAGATACTTTTGGCCACGCCCCTATTGCCTAGAAGCCCCTAAACCCATTGAAATAGCATTGGGGGTTTAAATTCGTTAGGCCCCGCCCCTTTGGGTCCAGAAGCCCAGAATACCATTCAGAGTATAGACCATGACCTAGCTGAGGGTTGAGATTCTTTTGGCCACGCCCCTATTGCCTAGAAGCCCTTAAACCCATTGAAATAGCATTGGGGGTTTAAATTCGTTAGGCCACGCCCCTTTGGGTCCAGAATCCCAGAATGCCATTCAGAGTATAGAACATGACATGGCTGAGGGTTGAGATACTTTTGGCCACGCCCCTTTGCCTAGAAGCCCCTAAACCCATTGAAATAGCATTGGGGGTTTAAATTCGTTAGGCCCCGCCCCTTTGGGTCCAGAAGCCCAGAATGCCATTCAGAGTATAGACCATGACATGGCTGAGGGTTGAGATACTTTTGGCCACGCCCCTTTTGCCTAGAAGCCCCTAAACCCATTGAAATAGCATTGGGGGTTTAAATTCGTTAGGCCCCACCCCTTTGGGTCCAGAAGCCCAGTATACCATTCAGAGTATAGACCATGACATGGCTGAGGGTTGAGATACTTTTGGCCACGCCCCTTTTGCCTAGAAGCCCCTAAACCCATTGAAATAACATTGAAGGTTTAAATTCGTTAGGCCCCGCCCCTTTGGGTCCAGAAGCCCAGAATACCATTCAGAGTATAGACCATGACATGGCTGAGGGTTGAGATACTTTTGGCCACGCCCCTTTTGCCTAGAAGCTCCTAAACCCATTGAAATAGCATTGGGGGTTTAAATTCGTTAGGCCCCGCCCCTTTGGGTCCAGAAGCCCAGAATACCATTCAGAGTATAGACCATGACATGGCTGAGGGTTGAGATAATTTTGGCCACGCCCCTTTTGCCTAGAAGCTCCTAAACCCATTGAAATAGCATTGGGGGTTTAAATTCGTTAGGCCCCGCCCCTTTGGGTCCAGAAGCCCAGAATACCATTCAGAGTATAGAAAATAACCTGGCTGAGGGTTGAGATTCTTTTGGCCACGCCCCTTTTGCCTAGAAGCCCCTAAACCCATTGAAATAGCATTGGGGGTTTAAATTCGTTAGCCCCTGCCCCTTTGGGTCCAGAAGCCCAGAATACCATTCAGAGTATAGACCATGACATGGCTGAGGGTTGAGATACTTTTGGCCACGCCCCTTTGCCTTGAAGCCCCTAAACCCATTGAAATAGCATTGGGGGTTTAAATTCGTTAGGCCACGCCCCTTTGGGTCCAGAATTTCAGAATGCCATTCAGAGTATAGACCATGACATGGCTGAGGGTTGAGATACTTTTGGCCACGCCCCTTTGCCTAGAAGCCCCTAAACCCATTGAAATAGCATTGGGGGTTTAAATTCGTTAGGCCCCGCCCCTTTGAGTCCAGAAGCCCAGAATGCCATTCAGAGTATAGACCATGACATGGCTGAGGGTTGAGATACTTTTGGCCACGCCCCTTTGCCTAGAAGCCCCTAAACCCATTGAAATAGCATTGGGGGTTTAAATTCGTTAGGCCCCGCCCCTTTGGGTCCAGAAGCCCAGAATGCCATTCAGAGTATAGACCATGACATGGCTGAGGGTTGAGATACTTTTGGCCACGCCCCTTTTGCCTAGAAGCCCCTAAACCCATTAAAATAGCATTGGGGGTTTAAATTCGTTAGGCCCCGCCCCTTTGGGTCCAGAAGCCCAGAATACCATTCAGAGTATAGACCATGACATGGCTGAGGGTTGAGATACTTTTGGCCACGCCCCTATTGCCTAGAAGCCCCTAAACCCATTGAAATAGCATTGGGGGTTTAAATTCGTTAGGCCCCGCCCCTTTGGGTCCAGAAGCCCAATATACCATTCAGAGTATAGACCATGACATGGCTGAGTGTTGAGATACTTTTGGCCACGCCCCTTTGCCTAGAAGCCCCTAAACCCATTGAAATAACATTGGGGGTTTAAATTCGTTAGGCCCCGCCCCTTAAGGTCCAGAAGCCCATAATACCATTCAGAGTATAGACCATGACATGGCTGAGGATTGAGATACTTTTGGCCACGCCCCTTTGCCTAGAAGCCCCTAAACCCCATGTAATAGCATTGGGGGTTTAAATTCGTTAGGCCCCGCCCCTTTGGGTCCAGAAGCCCAGAATGCCATTCAGAGTATAGACCATGACATGGCTGAGGGTTGAGTTACTTTTGGCCACGCCCCTTTTGCCTAGAAGCCCCTAAACCCATTGAAATAGCATTGTGGGTTTAAATTCGTTAGGCCCCGCCCCTTTGGGTCCAGAAGCCCAGAATACCATTCAGAGTATAGACCATGACATGGCTGAGGGTTGAGATACTTTTGGCCATGCCCCTTTTGCCTAGAAGCTCCTAAACCCATTGAAATAGCATTGGGGGTTTAAATTCGTTAGGCCCCGCCCCTTTGGGTCCAGAAGCCCAGAATACCATTCAGAGTATAGACCATGACATGGCTGAGGGTTGAGATACTTTTGGCCACGCCCCTTTTGCCTAGAAGCTCCTAAACCCATTGAAATAGCATTGGGGGTTTAAATTCGTTAGGCCCCGCCCCTTTGGGTCCAGAAGCCCAGAATACCATTCAGAGTATAGACCATGACATGGCTGAGGGTTGAGATACTTTTGGCCACGCCCCTTTGCCTAGAAGCCCCTAAACCCCATGAAATAGCATTGGGGGTTTAAATTCGTTAGGCCCCGCCCCTTTGGGTCCAGAAGCCCAGAATGCCATTCAGAGTATAGACCATGACATGGCTGAGGGTTGAGATACTTTTGGCCACGCCCCTTTGCCTAGAAGCCCCTAAACCCATTGAAATAGCATTGGGGGTTTAAATTCGTTAGGCCCCGCCCCTTTGGGTCCAGAAGCCCAGAATACCATTCAGAGTATAGAACATAACCTGGCTGAGGGTTGAGATTCTTTTGGCCACGCCCCTTTTGCCTAGAAGCCCCTAAACCCATTGAAATAGCATTGGGGGTTTAAATTCGTTAGCCCCCGCCCCTTTGGGTCCAGAAGCCCAGAATACCATTCAGAGTATAGACCATGACATGGCTGAGGGTTGAGATACTTTTGGCCACGCCCCTTTGCCTAGAAGCCCCTAAACCCATTGAAATAGCATTGTGGGTTTAAATTCGTTAGGCCCCGCCCCTTTGGGTCCAGAAGCCCAGAATACCATTCAGAGTATAGACCATGAAATGGCTGAGGGTTGAGATACTTTTGGTCACGCCCCTTTTGCCTAGAAGCCCCTAAACCCATTGAAATAGCATTGGGGGTTTAAATTCGTTAGGCCACGCCCCTTTGGGTCCAGAATCCCAGAATACCATTCAGAGTATAGACCATGACATGGCTGAGGGTTGAGATACTTTTGGCCACGCCCCTTTGCCTAGAAGCCCCTAAACCCATTGAAATAGCATTGGGGGTTTAAATTAGTTAGGCCCCGCCCCTTTGGGTCCAGAAGCCCAGAATGCCATTCAGAGTATAGACCATGACATGGCTGAGGGTTGAGATACTTTTGGCCACGCCCCTTTTGCCTAGAAGCCCCTAAACGCATTGAAATAACATTGAAGGTTTAAATTCGTTAGGCCCCGCCCCTTTGGGTCCAGAAGCCCAGAATGCCATTCAGAGTATAGACCATGACATGGCTGAGGGTTGAGATACTTTTGGCCACGCCCCTTTTGCCTAGAAGCTACTAAACCCATTGAAATAGCATTGGGGGTTTAAATTCGTTAGGCCCCGCCCCTTTGGGTCCAGAAGCCCAGAATACCATTCAGAGTATAGACCATGACATGGCTGAGGGTTGAGATACTTTTGGCCACGCCCCTTTTGCCTAGAAGCTCCTAAACCCATTGAAATAGCATTGGGGGTTTAAATTCGTTAGGCCCCGCCCCTTTGGGTCCAGAAGCCCAGAATACCATTCAGAGTATAGACCATGACATGGCTGAGGGTTGAGATACTTTTGGCCACGCCCCTTTGCCTAGAAGCCCCTAAACCCATTGAAATAGCATTGGGGGTTTAAATTCGTTAGGCCCCGCCCCTTTGGGTCCAGAAGCCCAGAATGCCATTCAGAGTATAGACCATGACATGGCTGAGGGTTGAGATACTTTTGGCCACGCCCCTTTGCCTAGAAGCCCCTAAACCCATTGAAATAGCATTGGGGGTTTAAATTCGTTAGGCCCCGCCCCTTTGGGTCCAGAAGCCCAGAATACCATTCAGAGTATAGACCATGACATGGCTGAGGGTTGAGATACTTTTGGCCACGCCCCTATTGCCTAGAAGCCCCTAAACCCATTGAAATAGCATTGGGGGTTTAAATTCGTTAGCCCCCGCCCCTTTGGGTCCAGAAGCCCAGAATACCATTCAGAGTATAGACCATGACATGGCTGAGTGTTGAGATACTTTTGGCCACGCCCCTTTGCCTAGAAGCCCCTAAACCCATTGAAATAGCATTGGGGGTTTAAATTCGTTAGGCCCCGCCCCTTTGGGTCCAGAAGCCCAGAATACCATTCAGAGTATAGACCATGACCTAGCTGAGGGTTGAGATTCTTTTGGCCACGCCCCTTTTGCCTAGAAGCTCCTAAACCCATTGAAATAGCATTGGGGGTTTAAATTCGTTAGGCCCCGCCCCTTTGGGTCCAGAAGCCCAGAATACCATTCAGAGTATAGAAAATAACCTGGCTGAGGGTTGAGATTCTTTTGGCCACGCCCCTTTTGCCTAGAAGCCCCTAAACCCATTGAAATAGCATTGGGGGTTTAAATTCGTTAGCCCCTGCCCCTTTGGGTCCAGAAGCCCAGAATACCATTCAGAGTATAGACCATGACATGGCTGAGGGTTGAGATACTTTTGGCCACGCCCCTTTGCCTTGAAGCCCCTAAACCCATTGAAATAGCATTGGGGGTTTAAATTCGTTAGGCCACGCCCCTTTGGGTCCAGAATTTCAGAATGCCATTCAGAGTATAGACCATGACATGGCTGAGGGTTGAGATACTTTTGGCCACGCCCCTTTGCCTAGAAGCCCCTAAACCCATTGAAATAGCATTGGGGGTTTAAATTCGTTAGGCCCCGCCCCTTTGAGTCCAGAAGCCCAGAATGCCATTCAGAGTATAGACCATGACATGGCTGAGGGTTGAGATACTTTTGGCCACGCCCCTTTGCCTAGAAGCCCCTAAACCCATTGAAATAGCATTGGGGGTTTAAATTCGTTAGGCCCCGCCCCTTTGGGTCCAGAAGCCCAGAATGCCATTCAGAGTATAGACCATGACATGGCTGAGGGTTGAGATACTTTTGGCCACGCCCCTTTTGCCTAGAAGCCCCTAAACCCATTAAAATAGCATTGGGGGTTTAAATTCGTTAGGCCCCGCCCCTTTGGGTCCAGAAGCCCAGAATACCATTCAGAGTATAGACCATGACATGGCTGAGGGTTGAGATACTTTTGGCCACGCCCCTATTGCCTAGAAGCCCCTAAACCCATTGAAATAGCATTGGGGGTTTAAATTCGTTAGGCCCCGCCCCTTTGGGTCCAGAAGCCCAATATACCATTCAGAGTATAGACCATGACATGGCTGAGTGTTGAGATACTTTTGGCCACGCCCCTTTGCCTAGAAGCCCCTAAACCCATTGAAATAACATTGGGGGTTTAAATTCGTTAGGCCCCGCCCCTTAAGGTCCAGAAGCCCATAATACCATTCAGAGTATAGACCATGACATGGCTGAGGATTGAGATACTTTTGGCCACGCCCCTTTGCCTAGAAGCCCCTAAACCCCATGTAATAGCATTGGGGGTTTAAATTCGTTAGGCCCCGCCCCTTTGGGTCCAGAAGCCCAGAATGCCATTCAGAGTATAGACCATGACATGGCTGAGGGTTGAGTTACTTTTGGCCACGCCCCTTTTGCCTAGAAGCCCCTAAACCCATTGAAATAGCATTGGGGGTTTAAATTCGTTAGGCCCCGCCCCTTTGGGTCCAGAAGCCCAGAATACCATTCAGAGTATAGACCATGACATGGCTGAGGGTTGAGATACTTTTGGCCACGCCCCTTTTGCCTAGAATCCCCTAAACCCATTGAAATAGCATTGGGGGTTTAAATTCGTTAGGCCCCGCCCCTTTGGGTCCAGAAGCCCAGAATACCATTCAGAGTATAGACCATGACATGGCTGAGGGTTGAGATACTTTTGGCCACGCCCTTTGCCTAGAAGCCCCTAAACCCCATGAAATAGCATTGGGGGTTTAAATTCGTTAGGCCCCGCCCCTTTGGGTCCAGAAGCCCAGAATGCCATTCAGAGTATAGACCATGACCTGGCTGAGGGTTGAGTTACTTTTGGCCACGCCCCTTTTGCCTAGAAGCCCCTAAACCCATTGAAATAGCATTGGGGTTTAAATTCGTTAGGCCACGCCCCTTTGGGTCCAGAAGCCCAGAATACCATTCAGAGTATAGACCATGACATGGCTGAGGGTTGAGATACTTTTGGCCACGCCCCTTTTGCCTAGAAGCTCCTAAACCCATTGAAATAGCATTGGGGGTTTAAATTCGTTAGGCCCCGCCCCTTTGGGTCCAGAAGCCCAGAATACCATTCAGAGTATAGACCATGACATGGCTGAGGGTTGAGATACTTTTGGCCACGCCCCTTTTGCCTAGAAGCTCCTAAACCCATTGAAATAGCATTGGGGGTTTAAATTCGTTAGGCCCCGCCCCTTTGGGTCCAGAAGCCCAGAATACCATTCACAGTATAGAACATAACCTGGCTGAGGGTTGAGATTCTTTTGGCCACGCCCCTTTTGCCTAGAAGCCCCTAAACCCATTGAAATAGCATTGGGGGTTTAAATTTGTTAGCCCCCGCCCCTTTGGGTCCAGAAGCCCAGAATACCATTCAGAGTATAGACCATGACATGGCTGAGGGTTGAGATACTTTTGGCCACGCCCCTTTTGCCTAGAAGCCCCTAAACCCATTGAAATAACATTGGGGGTTTAAATTCGTTAGGCCCCGCCCCTTTGGGTCCAGAAGCCCAGAATACCATTCAGAGTATAGACCATGACATGGCTGAGGGTTGAGATACTTTTGGCCACGCCCCTTTTGCCTAGAAGCTCCTAAACCCATTGAAATAGCATTGGGGGTTTAAATTCGTTAGGCCCCGCCCCTTTGGGTCCAGAAGCCCAGAATACCATTCAGAGTATAGACCATGACATGGCTGAGGGTTGAGATACTTTTGGCCACGCCCCTTTGCCTAGAAGCCCCTAAACCCCATGAAATAGCATTGGGGGTTTAAATTCGTTAGGCCCCGCCCCTTTGGGTCCAGAAGCCCAGAATGCCATTCAGAGTATAGACCATGACATGGCTGAGGGTTGAGATACTTTTGGCCACGCCCCTTTGCCTAGAAGCCCCTAAACCCATTGAAATAGCATTGGGGGTTTAAATTCGTTAGGCCCCGCCCCTTTGGGTCCAGAAGCCCAGAATACCATTCAGAGTATAGAACATAACCTGGCTGAGGGTTGAGATTCTTTTGGCCACGCCCCTTTTGCCTAGAAGCCCCTAAACCCATTGAAATAGCATTGGGGGTTTAAATTCGTTAGCCCCCGCCCCTTTGGGTCCAGAAGCCCAGAATACCATTCAGAGTATAGACCATGACATGGCTGAGGGTTGAGATACTTTTGGCCACGCCCCTTTGCCTAGAAGCCCCTAAACCCATTGAAATAGCATTGTGGGTTTAAATTCGTTAGGCCCCGCCCCTTTGGGTCCAGAAGCCCAGAATACCATTCAGAGTATAGACCATGAAATGGCTGAGGGTTGAGATACTTTTGGTCACGCCCCTTTTGCCTAGAAGCCCCTAAACCCATTGAAATAGCATTGGGGGTTTAAATTCGTTAGGCCACGCCCCTTTGGGTCCAGAATCCCAGAATACCATTCAGAGTATAGACCATGACATGGCTGAGGGTTGAGATACTTTTGGCCACGCCCCTTTGCCTAGAAGCCCCTAAACCCATTGAAATAGCATTGGGGGTTTAAATTAGTTAGGCCCCGCCCCTTTGGGTCCAGAAGCCCAGAATGCCATTCAGAGTATAGACCATGACATGGCTGAGGGTTGAGATACTTTTGGCCACGCCCCTTTTGCCTAGAAGCCCCTAAACGCATTGAAATAACATTGAAGGTTTAAATTCGTTAGGCCCCGCCCCTTTGGGTCCAGAAGCCCAGAATGCCATTCAGAGTATAGACCATGACATGGCTGAGGGTTGAGATACTTTTGGCCACGCCCCTTTTGCCTAGAAGCTACTAAACCCATTGAAATAGCATTGGGGGTTTAAATTCGTTAGGCCCCGCCCCTTTGGGTCCAGAAGCCCAGAATACCATTCAGAGTATAGACCATGACATGGCTGAGGGTTGAGATACTTTTGGCCACGCCCCTTTTGCCTAGAAGCTCCTAAACCCATTGAAATAGCATTGGGGGTTTAAATTCGTTAGGCCCCGCCCCTTTGGGTCCAGAAGCCCAGAATACCATTCAGAGTATAGACCATGACATGGCTGAGGGTTGAGATACTTTTGGCCACGCCCCTTTGCCTAGAAGCCCCTAAACCCATTGAAATAGCATTGGGGGTTTAAATTCGTTAGGCCCCGCCCCTTTGGGTCCAGAAGCCCAGAATGCCATTCAGAGTATAGACCATGACATGGCTGAGGGTTGAGATACTTTTGGCCACGCCCCTTTGCCTAGAAGCCCCTAAACCCATTGAAATAGCATTGGGGGTTTAAATTCGTTAGGCCCCGCCCCTTTGGGTCCAGAAGCCCAGAATACCATTCAGAGTATAGACCATGACATGGCTGAGGGTTGAGATACTTTTGGCCACGCCCCTATTGCCTAGAAGCCCCTAAACCCATTGAAATAGCATTGGGGGTTTAAATTCGTTAGCCCCCGCCCCTTTGGGTCCAGAAGCCCAGAATACCATTCAGAGTATAGACCATGACATGGCTGAGTGTTGAGATACTTTTGGCCACGCCCCTTTGCCTAGAAGCCCCTAAACCCATTGAAATAGCATTGGGGGTTTAAATTCGTTAGGCCCCGCCCCTTTGGGTCCAGAAGCCCAGAATACCATTCAGAGTATAGACCATGACCTAGCTGAGGGTTGAGATTCTTTTGGCCACGCCCCTTTTGCCTAGAAGCTCCTAAACCCATTGAAATAGCATTGGGGTTTAAATTCGTTAGGCCCCGCCCCTTTGGGTCCAGAAGCCCAGAATACCATTCAGAGTATAGAAAATAACCTGGCTGAGGGTTGAGATTCTTTTGGCCACGCCCCTTTTGCCTAGAAGCCCCTAAACCCATTGAAATAGCATTGGGGGTTTAAATTCGTTAGCCCCCTGCCCCTTTGGGTCCAGAAGCCCAGAATACCATTCAGAGTATAGACCATGACATGGCTGAGGGTTGAGATACTTTTGGCCACGCCCCTTTGCCTTGAAGCCCCTAAACCCATTGAAATAGCATTGGGGGTTTAAATTCGTTAGGCCACGCCCCTTTGGGTCCAGAATTTCAGAATGCCATTCAGAGTATAGACCATGACATGGCTGAGGGTTGAGATACTTTTGGCCACGCCCCTTTGCCTAGAAGCCCCTAAACCCATTGAAATAGCATTGGGGGTTTAAATTCGTTAGGCCCCGCCCCTTTGAGTCCAGAAGCCCAGAATGCCATTCAGAGTATAGACCATGACATGGCTGAGGGTTGAGATACTTTTGGCCACGCCCCTTTGCCTAGAAGCCCCTAAACCCATTGAAATAGCATTGGGGGTTTAAATTCGTTAGGCCCCGCCCCTTTGGGTCCAGAAGCCCAGAATGCCATTCAGAGTATAGACCATGACATGGCTGAGGGTTGAGATACTTTTGGCCACGCCCCTTTTGCCTAGAAGCCCCTAAACCCATTAAAATAGCATTGGGGGTTTAAATTCGTTAGGCCCCGCCCCTTTGGGTCCAGAAGCCCAGAATACCATTCAGAGTATAGACCATGACATGGCTGAGGGTTGAGATACTTTTGGCCACGCCCCTATTGCCTAGAAGCCCCTAAACCCATTGAAATAGCATTGGGGGTTTAAATTCGTTAGGCCCCGCCCCTTTGGGTCCAGAAGCCCAATATACCATTCAGAGTATAGACCATGACATGGCTGAGTGTTGAGATACTTTTGGCCACGCCCCTTTGCCTAGAAGCCCCTAAACCCATTGAAATAACATTGGGGGTTTAAATTCGTTAGGCCCCGCCCCTTAAGGTCCAGAAGCCCATAATACCATTCAGAGTATAGACCATGACATGGCTGAGGATTGAGATACTTTTGGCCACGCCCCTTTGCCTAGAAGCCCCTAAACCCCATGTAATAGCATTGGGGGTTTAAATTCGTTAGGCCCCGCCCCTTTGGGTCCAGAAGCCCAGAATGCCATTCAGAGTATAGACCATGACATGGCTGAGGGTTGAGTTACTTTTGGCCACGCCCCTTTTGCCTAGAAGCCCCTAAACCCATTGAAATAGCATTGGGGGTTTAAATTCGTTAGGCCCCGCCCCTTTGGGTCCAGAAGCCCAGAATACCATTCAGAGTATAGACCATGACATGGCTGAGGGTTGAGATACTTTTGGCCACGCCCCTTTTTGCCTAGAATCCCCTAAACCCATTGAAATAGCATTGGGGGTTTAAATTCGTTAGGCCCCGCCCCTTTGGGTCCAGAAGCCCAGAATACCATTCAGAGTATAGACCATGACATGGCTGAGGGTTGAGATACTTTTGGCCACGCCCTTTGCCTAGAAGCCCCTAAACCCCATGAAATAGCATTGGGGGTTTAAATTCGTTAGGCCCCGCCCCTTTGGGTCCAGAAGCCCAGAATGCCATTCAGAGTATAGACCATGACCTGGCTGAGGGTTGAGTTACTTTTGGCCACGCCCCTTTTGCCTAGAAGCCCCTAAACCCATTGAAATAGCATTGGGGTTTAAATTCGTTAGGCCACGCCCCTTTGGGTCCAGAAGCCCAGAATACCATTCAGAGTATAGACCATGACATGGCTGAGGGTTGAGATACTTTTGGCCACGCCCCTTTTGCCTAGAAGCTCCTAAACCCATA